>NW_020955850.1:353284-552492 GCF_003031625.1 Empidonax traillii
CTCATAATGACTTTTTCTTGATTTGTAAGAAAAAAGACACCGACTGATTACTTTTGTTTTGGTGATTATTCACCGAACAGAAGAGAGATGGATTACATAAACTTTGGCTAAGATACTGTAAAATTCAAACAGAATGAGCTCTGCTTTGTGTTTGCCGGCATGAGAAGCAAGGAAAAATTAAAAATGCTCTGCTTACTCTCAGTTTCCCACTGTGCAGGCACACCTTCAGCTGGCTAACCCAGTGAAAGCAGGGAGCTCTGGGCACAGAGCAGCACAGGGGTGTTGATCTGACTGGAGCCTCCTCCAGACCTGGAAAAAACAGCACCAACATCCTTCTTCCCCCATCCTGCTGCAAGCCTGGGAACATGTACAGACAACAGGACTTGCAAGCCGGGACTCTCACAAAGCTCATCTCGAGACAAATTAAACTGTGCTGTACCAAATCCACACACCTCTCACTTCATGCTTCAGAGATGTTAATTTTTATATCTTTGCAATATTTGTTTTGAAGTTACTATTTTTAAAAGAGACACCTCTTCCTTCAGGGAAGAATTTCCCAACTAGCTGCTGTTTTTTACTGATCACTGCATGTTTTCTGTCCACTGCCATTGTTTATTTCCCTTAAAATTATTACCAGGCCCACAGATATGATAGCTGGATGTTTTTCTAATATGTTTTTCCACATTTTTGTGGGTTGTTTTTCAATTCTTTGGCTCTGAACACTCTTTTAGCTGTCACAAATTAGGCTGGTCACAGCATCTCCTGTTGCCAACAAGAGGACAACCCAGTTCTCATTGAAATCAGTAGGAGCTTTGCCACTGATGGCAGTGCAAGTGAGATCATGCGCTCAGCCTCCTGTAACATAAGTAAACAAACATTTTCATTTTCATGTCTGAACTGGTAATGCTGGAATAATAGGTATTTTTCTTATTCTAATAAATGGAAAAAAAAATCTAAGTATAATTGCAATTCAGCTGCTGCCTGAAGGAAGGAAAACAAAACCCAATGAAGCTTTTTATTACACTTGCTGCTTGCAGAAAGGATGAGAGATCTATCTGTGCCTTCCTACTCCATTTAGGAGAGGTGCCCAAGCTCTGGGAGAACACCCATCAAACTCCTCTATTTACTGTAGACATTATTGTCCCAGATTTTACCCATGTAACAAACAAGTTCACTCTTTCCAGGCTGCAAACTGCCCTGTTCCATTAACACTGATAGTATTTTTCAGTGAAGTTATTTTATAACCCTAAACACCAAATTTTACTGTCAAATTTTGATTGTAAGGGTCTTGGATTCGCACCGATAAGAGGTACCTTTGAATAGGTTAATGCTGATGTTAAGGGTAAAAGAAATAGCTTAATCTGGCCTCTACAATTAGCACACAACAGTCAAAAGCAGTAAAGTTACACAATATTTTGTTAGATAACCATAAAAGCTTATTTCTTCTTTGTTTAGGAAAATAAAGACGACAGGTGACAGCGCATGCACTGCAGTGTCACTGCTCCCTGTTATCCCAGAAGATCCCATACTGAGTGAGCCTCACTGCTCACCCTCTCACTGCTACTGCTGCACAAACAGCCCATCACCACTGCCAGCTGCTCTGTGCCTAACCTGCCCTCACCGAATGTGCCAGCACTGGGCACGGGGGCACTTGACTCAAACTGGCTCAGAGTCTCCAGCTGTAGATCCTCAGCTCAGCACTGAGACACAGGAACTTTGGTTAATAAGGGGATATCTACACCAATTTATAGCAGCTGAGAAAATAAGCTGGTGTTCTCTTTTTTCTGATCCATTTTCTCTTTTGAAGCATCAGCTCTTCAGATGCAAATACAAACACCCAGTAAGCAAAGTGTCTGAGAGAAAGCAGATAAGCAACCCATCTGTAAAACAGACCTGTGTAAAGCCAACTTCCAAAGACACTCAGCTGTTTCAGAAAAACAGACTTCTCTTTAAATTAATGACAGACAGGACAATCTGTGATCAAGCAATGAATCAGACTGGAATGAAGGGTATAAATTCTTTTGTGCCCTCAGTTCTGTTCAGTGTCTGGTGAGGCTGACTCTGCATTTTCCCAGTGCCACGCAACTGTAACCTCTAACAGCACAAGACTATCTCTATATCCAAGATAAGGGAAGGATTTGGTTAAGACTGCAAGAAGATACGAACTTTGCTTCCTTCCAGGTATTCTGTAACCTGTAAAAAGAACCAACAGAAGTAATGCAAACAACAGACTTTTATGGCTCATGAGCTCAAAAATCAGCATCACAGGTTTTCTTATCTTCTCAGACACCCTTCACTTAGCAAGACACCTACTCAACAAACGCAATTGCATAACACAACCAAAAGGATACTTTCCAAATAAACCAGCCCCACGTGGTATTGATGCCAGGCAGCCTCTGTGTTCAAGGCACAAGTGCCACTGCTCCTTCCTGCAGCCACTTTAGGTGTGTTTGAGGTCACAGTTCCTTTCAGAAGAGATAGCCACTGATTATAAGGGCTGCTTGTTTTGTAACTAAAACATCTGCTTGTGGATCTATTTCTTATTATTTAAAAGGCAAGGAGCTAGTTGGGACTTTTCTGAATCAGTGAAGGTTTCTCTTATAAACTTGAGTCTCTCTGTAAAGCACTGATAAAAAACAGGAAGCAACTTCTAAAACTTTGTCTTCAGCCCACTATTTTTCACTACCAAGGAAATCCACTCCCAGTCCAGCCAGGAAGATTCATCATAGAACCACAGCAGTCAGTGAAGTCCTGAGACACGTTAATGCAGTGCTCACAGCTAGGTACCCAACTGGGGGGAAAACTGCAACAACAAAAAGTCAAGACAACAAAATACAGAAAAACTCAAGACACAGAGTCCAGTACCATTCTTTACTATTCCACACACATACTAAAAAAATAATCCAAACAACATGGGGATAATCAGCTGCCAAAGAGAAAACTTCCTGTATAAATAAAATGCCAGATTGCTCCATCATTTGAAATATTGCAATGAACAAAGTCATCAGAGATGTACCCTGTTATTTCCTCTCACTTGCACAGCTTCTGTTGTGTGCATTCACTCTTACAGGTAAGTAACAAATACAGAGTTAAAATGTTGTATTTTTAGATGATGAATGTCCAAGGCAAACAAAGACCTTAAGGACTCCTGAGCTTTAACTCTGCATTTCTCAAGTTTTACAAATTGGCATCAAGCTTTTAATGTCGTTCCCAGTGCAAGAACCTAATGCTTGTTCCTGAAGCAGACATTGTAACTATATTGATCCTTCCCCAAAAAGCAGCAGTATTTTCATCCATGCATCAAGGATCTACTAACACACAAGTCAATCACCTGTTGACTGATGGGAGCATATTGTTTCTTCTGCTGTGCACATGACTCATTTATCTCCCTTACTTAAGGCTGAGCAGAACCATATTAAGCAACTTTTTTTCTAAGCACCATATCCATCTGCTAATCAGCAAAGAACTCTGTTGTTTCATCCATGTTCACAGCACAGTCCCTTTCTCTTCCAGGGGCTTCTTTGCTAACAGGACTCAGAGAGGGAAGAGGCTGTACAGAGGTCTCCAAGTGTACAGTGGGGCACGATTGTGAGAAACCATAATTTTTCATTAAGTTTTTAATAGTCAGTTGTCATGGGAGAGCTTGATTTTCTTCAAAAGCCTGCACTTCTCCCTGTCCCAGTGAATATTTAACCATCCCCTGGTGATACCGTGCGAAGAAGTCATGCATGGTACATTGGTTTAATAACTCTTTGGGATATGAGATGGCATGTCATACTCAATCTACCACAGCAGCCGCTCCAGTCAGGTGGAAACAGTCGTTGAGGGGAGTGCTGATTTGTGTAATGATTGCACTTTTGCACTGCGTCTCATCTGACTGCTTTACTGAACTCCAGGCCTCGCACCAAGTGGCACAGATGACAGGTGAAGTCCAGGCTAAGAATGGATACCCATCAACACAATTAAAAAAGGTAAAGAAAGAGCTTCATCCCCTGTTTTAATTGACTGTATAGACAGGACTTAAGGCTTTATTCTGACTCTCCTCCTCCCATTCATTTCCCTTTCTCATTGTATCCAAGTACCACATTTGATGGAGGTGTTTCATTGCACGTTTCTCTGTCCAGAAGATGAGCAGCAATCAGGGCCAGCACAGAAAGGGTGCCTCGTTCCCTTGCAGGATAAGGCACTGCACGACTGAGTCCCCACCTCAGCTCTGAATTCAATTGCTTTTGCAGCTTCAAGAGCTTTATGCATATTTTCCAAATCTCAAGTTCAAGAGACTGAAGAAATGTTTGGAGATCATCCACCCATATCATTCTCTCGCCACAATCACCCAGCTTTACACAGCAATAAGTACTAACCTCCAACTTTCTGAGTTTAGTCACAAAGAGGGAACAAGACAGTGTCATCTCCTCTAAAGCCCCAGCCCTTCCACCTCCCTCTTCCCAATTTCTTCCAGCTTTCTGTGGTGCTTCTCTCTGTATAACACACTTAATGTTAAAACTTGACAAATATAGCAGAATTAGCTGTGCAACATCAGTATAATGCCGCTGACAAGATCAAAATTTAAAACAGATTTTCAATATAGCATATGCCACACGAACTATATATCTAGCATATTCATCTAGTAGATGCTCTTAGCATGAAACAGTACCTCCTCAAAAGGGTGAACTTTAATTGGTCATTCCATTTTTATTTTTTTTCAGGCAAACATAGCTGAACAAATTCCCCCTTGCTGGGAATGGGAAATTAAAGGACTAATAATGAAAACTTTCTAACACACAGATTGGCAGTTTGTCAAGAAATACATCTATTGTATGTTCAGGGTAATTTTATCAAATTAGTCTTACTTCACCATTTCCTCTTTCCCTCCTCCTGTAATTACAAACATCACACAGTAGGCACTAAAACTTTCTAGAGTCAATTCAAAGCAAAACCAACACAACCACTGAAAATTCCACAGATCACTATAAAAGCCTCAATCCCTTCAAAACTATTTTACAAACGCTGTATTTACCACGTGATGGGCATCCCACCCCCATCATAGTTTGATGTAACTCTACTCTTAGAGAGTAAAACCTACAGCATATACCTCTTTATAAAGACAGTGGCTGATTTCAAGTAAAATCTCTGCTAAACTCTCTTTCAACAGACTTACCTATTCAGTGTCAGGTCAACACAAACTCACAGAGCTCAGCTTTGAATTCCTTACAAGAGAGAACTGAAATCAAGTGGTAGAAATATTAAATGAGAACATAAACCAGTAAGACCCTACACGAGTATTGCTGCCCCACAGCTCCAGACTACTTTGCCAGGAACAAGGAGTTTAGCTGAGGGGATGTACCTACGTGCTCTGCTCTTTTCTGTTTTTCTTTTGTTCTCATCTCCTGTGTATGCAGGAAGAGCTGGAAAATCTCTCATATGGAATTGATAATGGACCTACTGGAATTCAAATATTTACCACAGGGGAATCGGTCATGCAGTGCTTTTTCCTGCAAGCAATCATATATTCCCAGTACAGATAACATTTTCACATCTAAATAAAGCCACATATCGTTCCTATTTCCGCTTGGAAAGCATCAAACTTCCAGCTGTAGCAGCTATGGAAAAAAACACACTCACATTGCACCAAACCCACCCAAACCTTCAGACTTTCACGCTGAAGTTTGAATTAAAAGAGACTATTCCCAGGTTTAAAGACACGCATGTGCAGTGCTATCTGCAGATTTAACTCTCACTCGGCACTCCAGTGACTCATGTAAGATATTGCCCCCTATAAGCACTGAGGCTGCAAAGCCAATTTCCATTAGTTCCGGTTCTGACCAAGCCACTCCATGGAAATATTCCAATTGTTTGTACTGCCTAAATGATCTCAGTCAGACACCTAAATGTGTTTGTTGTTCAGCGCGTTTCAGCAGAAGGTGTCACGCTACGCCAACACGTCCGGCCTTACGCAGGCACACGGCTTATCACTGACTGCTTCTTTCAGCGTGGAACAAGCAAGAGTGGAAAGTGCAAACCAATTTAATTTAACAGGAGGGATTCACACCATGGCACGCAGTTGTCCATTAACAGAACAAACCCCTGTCCCCCTCCCTTTCTCCAGTTGGCAACTGCAGCAAATCTTCCATGAAAATACATTTCCTGTAATGTTCTGGTCATGGTCGGCAAGAGCTGCAAGCCATTTCCATAAAGCCACCATGTGGAAAATTGCCTTGGCTGTTAAAATGGACTAATGCAAAGGAATTTTTTCTTAATGTTGAAGGCATCAATCCTTTTCAAAAAACTCCAGTTTCCAGGACATTAACAGGTCACCTACCAGCCATAAGGCAGAGCCCTCAAACTAAAAAGACAGCAAATCAAAGAGCTGTAAAGAAAATAAGAAAAAAACCCCACCTTCATCCAAGTATCACTTGCAGACTGCTAACCCAGCAAACATAGGGAGAAGAGAGGCCTGAAGAAACTTTGTAATGGCAACTCTGTTTTTACCAAAGTATAATCCTGGCGCTGCAACTGCTAAACCAATAAGCTGCCATAGTATTAGTGAGCCCCCCAGAAGTTAAATCCTGAGTCTGCAGCCAAGTGACTGTATCACAGAACAACTCAGACTGCTAAAGGAGACACAGGGAGGCTTTCAGGACTGGAATCTCATCCTCCAGTACTGCTGTTACCTGGAGAATTTACTCTTTAGCTCCCAATGGATCTGCACAGATCCTGTTCCCCATTCTTGCCCTACAGGGCAGATACAGCCCATAACTTCTACCTACACCTGTCTCAGGTTTCTCCTACTCTGTTTCTGCATAGATGAGTGAAACACCTCCCTTGCACGCTGCCAGCCCTCAGCTTTGCAGCTGTGCTGGACCAAGGAGGGGAGACACAAACTGGGTGTGAGAGGTGAGGGCCTGCAGCTCAGACTGTCTGCAATCTCCTGTTGCTCAAGGCTCATTGTCCTGAGCTGAAGGAGCTTGGCATTCTCTCTGAGTCTGGAAACCCCTTTGAACTTCGGGGTGTTACAAGGCTAGAAGCTGCCAAATGATATTGCCTGATCTGGAGAAGTTTCCAAGTGAATTTTATAGAAATGCCTGTGGGATATAACACAGGTGGAGAAGGAATTTCTTTGTGGAAAGGAGAGACACTCAATGTGCAATCAATCAAGTGGCACTGATTGATCTCAAACCAGTTCCTAAACTGGTAAATGTAAACTTGGAGGCAGAGCCCTGCAGAGTCTTCTGGTTCTGTTTTACAAGTGACATAACCAAATTACCTGCAAAAAAATGAAACGAAATATCGTTGGCTACAATATTTTTACACATCAGGAACATAACAAATATGGTGCTACCACTGTGTAGAGTTATAAAAAAGCTCTCAAAGCTTATGCTTGGGAACCTTGAAGTGCAGGACAGCAGAGGCATTACTGATACCATTTGCAAAACCGGAAAGGGAGAGAAAAAAATAACAAAAACATTCAAGAAGTTCAGTATAATGGAACTGAGAAACAGAAGTCTCTGCACATGTATTACTTGCAATGCATCTGCTGGAAGTTTGGGAACTTCTCAAAATCAGGCCAAAGGTGTCTGAAGTTGGACCCTATTATAGATATATTAAAAATAAGGACATTTTTGAAGATATAAAGTTTGTTTCAGAAGCCTAAGGCTCTGCAAAACTAAAATAGAACAGAAAATAGGTCCTAGAAATCTTCAATCCCCAGGTGCTATTACAGCTGTAGGTCAATTTTGGATTACTGTACAAGAAGGAAAGGCAAAGATCACTGTAAGCCTTAAGAAAGGGTCATCAAAGAAAAGAAGAAAAAATTTAAAGGAGATTAAATATCTGATTAAAATAACTAATAGAGCCTAGAAAATATAAGTTTGTGAGCACATAAGCTCACTGAAACTTAAATATTTTTTTGTGATGAGGAATGACAACTGAATTCTCATGGCTGTGGTTCCAGGCTCACAGCTGTGCCTAAGAACATAGATCTAGAAATACAATGATGAGCATTCCTGTTTTGCCCTTGCTGGCCCCAGCAAGAAATCAAGAGGTACCTCCACAGTATCTACATGAACACAAAAGCTACTTTACAATGTTCTTCTGTCTCTTCAAACTTCATTGGTTTCTTTTCTGGAAAAAGAACTCCATCATATTATAAACTTTTTACAATCCTGAGAGGCAGTTAGAGGAAAAAAAAACCACACGAGCAAAGAAACAGGAATAGAGGAGCACTCTGTGTGTGTGTATGTTGTACACACCATCAGAAAGGTGTAGTGTTTTGTTACCCTGTGTGGTTAAGAGGGACATACATATTTAAGAGCACAGAAAATGCAGTTAGAGGGGTGCGTGAGAAAATCTACATAATGCTGATTTCTTTCTGTATAATCTTGTTTTCTATTCATCATATTTGCTATGCAAAAATTTAGTGCATTCAGGGTCAGTGAGCAGCTGAAGTATCTTGAAAGCAAAGTGTAACCTCTCCTAATCATGTGTGCTTCCTGTAACCACTCCGTCAGCCCTCTGCCTGATTTATGATTCCCACACTGCCCCTGTGATTAAAAGCATGACGGTTTGTTTGCATTTCTACTTAGGCTGATTATTTTTTGCCCTTCCTCCACCTTCAGACAAGACGCTGCAGATGACAGGTCCAAGGGTCCAATCCCAGGAACAGGATGTGCCCTGCAGCTCCGCTCCCCTCATGTCCATCCCCCAGAGAACACACTGCATCTGCTGAGAGTGTCAGCACTGGCCACTGGGTTTTACTGTAGCTACCAGTGAGCTAGTTTCAATTTCTTCTCTGTTTATACCTGAAAATCTGAAGTTTCCAGGAATACTAATTAAACTGAGGAGACATTTTTTAGTTCAGGTCCTTATAAACCCCAACCTGAAAAGCGCCACGGGTTTTGCCTCGTTGACAAAGCAGCTGCTGGATATTTTTGCAAACAGTGCCTCCCAGTCACGCTGGCAACTCCTCACTGGTCAGACAGGTACTGAATATCACAGTGCCAGACGAAGAGAAACTACAGTTTAATGGTAATGAGATCTCATGATACTTGCAAAGGAGAATAGCCACAGCAACAACAGATAGGTCCCACCAGAAATATAATATCCATGTTATGTCAGAGACATGACTAGTCCAGAAATTCAGAGGCATCTCAACAAGTAAGCAACACAATGAATTCACTGCTCTCTGAAAACACAAAAGAGGGAGCAAGATGTCATGACCAAGATCAGCATCTCAGTTCACTACGGCACAGCTATCGAGGATGAACCCCAGCTCTGGGAGCCTGAAAGAACATGGAAAAGGGGCTCCTGGCTGGTTGTATTTTGTCATGATCTCTGCAGCTCCATGGCTGTGCAACTGTTACTGCACAGATGGAAAATACCATTGTTTCCACACAGGAACTAATGGATACACTAATGAATAATGCACTGCCCCAGGGCAGAGGGTGCTCTCCAGACAGGTAGCTTGTAGGTCCACAATGACTAAGTTAGCTCATGTATGGTTAGTGCCAATAACTGTTACAAATATTTCCGAGCCTATAAAGACACGTGTGTGTACGAAGTGTACCCATTTTTGGACAGCCAAAAAGAAATTACCATCAATGAAAAATTATTGTAAGTCTGACTAAGTCTTGGCAAACTTCTATAATGCTGAGTAACACGGTAAAAATGTGTATTTTCTTGTTCAGACATGTCTGCAAACTGGCTTAATACCATCTGCTGAAGGTAACAAGAAAAACAATACCAGCAGGGTTTTGTTAATAGTTCAGCTAAAACAACTAAGGTATCCTCTCTTTCATCATCTCTGGAATCACACAAGTCTTCCTTTCTTTAGAAAAGTAGCTTTCAGTATTAATAACTCTGTAAAGCAGTGTTTGAGTAACAAGTCTCAGCCATTTTAACTGTGCTTCATCAACCCCTCATCCCACCCAGTTTTAGTTTTCCTTTTCCCTGCCAGACACCACACAGAATTTCCCCTTCTTCTCACATGCTTTTTGTTTAAAACCAAAATTGACAACAATCCTTTTTTAACATCATGACATGACAAAACAACGATACATCTCCTCCCATTCGTTTCTTTTCTCCAACAACTGGATTGTTACTGGGTGGCACATTACATGTTAGAAAAACATACACATATACATGGTTAGTATCTGCCAGGTTCCATGATGTTATTTCCCTCGCATTAAAAGAATATCATTAGCTTGTATTGCCTCAATAGGTTTTTTTTCTGCAGCCACAGAATTCCCATGTATTTATAACTCATGGCATTTCACAAACTTGTGAAATCTTCTGTTTCTTTCCAAAGCAGAAAACAGTAATTTAAGCAGAAATACGAATTTCATTATGTTTGACTGACAAGCTCAGGCCACAAAACTGACTTAACGTACACAAGGCGTGCTCCCTTTTCTTTTGATTTATGAGTCTGCACTAGAGCTACTTTGTCCTGTAGGAACAGAAGCAGAGTATGTTTCTAGAGCTGTATCTCTATTCCCCCCCCCCTTTTAATCTGAAACTTTTATATAGAACAGCTGTTGCTGCAAGAGCGACTGCAAGTTACTGTGACTGTGCAATACTAACAGCCCTCATGGCAGTTTAATACCATTACCAAAAATCCAACCTTCACAGGTAGGATTTTTGACAAACACCAACACCTTTGGAAATGTACTGACAATTGCACTAACATCATTTTCCATATTGACTTGCCACTAAATCATATTATCTCTTACATTTCATTTCAAAGGAACTGCCAGAAAGAAAAGATCATGCTGTGTTTTTCAGTTGTCTGTATGTTATTTCATCTATGTTCTTTTTATTAGGTGGTTTAATTTTAGACCTCCTTTTTCATTAAAGAATCCACACCTAATACAGAGAAAACCAAGGCTCTACCCCAATTTAGTTCTAACCCCAAATATCTTACCATTTACTTCTGCTCATAGACATGAAGTGATCTAAAAGTCCACTAAAAAAATTACTTGAAAAATGCAAAAATTTAACTGTATGAACCACATAAGAGTAGAGCAATAACCTTCAGCAGAATCCCTTTAAAACATCCACCCCAACGGCACTGATTGTATCCCACAGCTTTCCATGCAAACAGCGGCTTTGAAAGGACGCTGACACAACAGCCGAGGACTGAGGAGTCTGAAAAACCAAACATGAAATTTCCACTTCCTCTACACATGGATTCAACACAGAAAAGGACACAGCCACCAAAATAACAAGCTCTGGTTACCTTCTGCTTGTGAACCAAGCTCTGATGAAATAAAACAGACCTCCAAAGACCTCATCTCATCTCGCTTCTCTGCCTTCTCCCTGCTCATCTGAGGCGACACCAGTCACGTCTGAGTATAGTCCTTGGACACACAATTGCTAATGCAACCCAAATAAACCTGCAGACATCACATTTGCAACATATTCCCACAAATATACTTGCAAGAATTGTTAAATGCTTTCAATTTTTCATATACCAACCTGAAATTCCATCCAACAGTCCTTGCCAATGTTTCACAGATGTGAAAAACAGGTTTTGTACCTCTGGGATGAGGAAACATGATGGCAGTTGTAAAGGGTTTACTATACAACATAGAACTGGCTTATTAAGATAATTAGTTGTTTTTCCTTTCACTGTTCAACTAAAACACACAAGTTGAATCCCTGAGCCCTTCCTTCCCAATGCAGCTGTATGGCACGCTCACATTTTGCAGGTTTTTTAGGTAGTGAATCAGTGGGGAATAAAGAATGTCTTTCTTCTCTCACTTCAGAGTTCCTCCTCACCTCCCTCAGTAATAACCACAGCTAACAGTGTTCTCACCATACCTGTACACACACACACTTCATTTCTTTACAAGGTTCTGTACTGGAGTTACTGGGTGACTCCTCTTCAGCCCAAGAGTTCCCCAGTGCCCACTGGCACGGAGGGGTAATCAGGCCAAAGCAGCTGCCACGACAGATGAAGATGTGCCAGCTTTTGATTATGGGCTGCAAGGCACCCCTTCCCCTGATTCCATTTGCTCTGCCAGCCCTTTGCTCTTGACATCCTCTCACTTCTTACCCCAACTCTTTCAGACTGTATTCTTGAAACTCTTATTCCAAAACGAGGACAATCACAGTTGAAGTCTGCACTCTCTGCCTCTCACTGACTGTTGCTGAACTGTAAGAATCCACCCAGAACACAGATCTTTAAAAACCCATTCCATAGTGTCAAGCACAAAAGACTTTCATAGGGCATATAAGGCCAAGATCACTGAAATGCAGAGTTTCATTTTGAAGGACTTTTCCCTCTCCTAGCAACTAATGTATCTGTGCAGACAATAAAATTAAGCAAACTAAAAGAGAGTTGCCTTTGCAGATCTGCCAGTGACTCAGTTCCACCTCAAACACTTTCTGTAAGAGTGAAATCAGTGACCTAATTAAAAAGCAGAAATAATGCCTACCTCTTCTCCCCATCCTCCCCACAGCAGTCTGGGAACTCAAACGAAAAAGCTAGCAAGCACTTTTCTCCTTGATGTACTTGCTATAGAAAATCAAATTACTTAAGAACAAAGGCCTGTAGGGAAGATGCAGCAGGCAAGGAAGAATCACCTGTGAGTTATTTATCCTGTCATTTCACAGATGAGCTCCCAATCTTTGCTATTAGCATTACTCACTGCACCTGTCAAAAACCTCAGGGGTTAACCAGGGCTTGATTGGAATAGGGAAGACACTGGTCCTGTTCCCTTCTGAGTATTTTACATAAAAATAAGTGGTATTTTACACTTTCATATGTAAAATTGATTGACAAAAGATACCAGACAATAAGAAATGGCAACTTCAGATAGCAAAAAGGAAAAGGAAATTAAAGCAAGGAAAAGAGAAAAAAAGAAACCACTGATGTATCCGGAATTTTCAATTATTAAGGGTTTGGCCCTCTGAGATATTCAGGCAGCTCTTTCAAGGCAGGAAAAAACACAAGCTTACTGTGATTTTGGTGGCATAAGTCCAAGCCTACTCTCAGTAGTATTCCTGACTAAAAACATATCACCAAGTTAAAGAGCATATTTTATGATATTCTATGAATAGCAAGGAAAATGTAGGAAAAAAAGACAAATCAAATTGTTCTTTCCAACTCACTACTAATGCATCTGCTTCCAAATTGCATGTAATCCAGAATGCCACAGAAAAGTAAGAACATGATGAGTTTCAGAGAATTTTAACCCAGTTTGCAATTATTAACTTGTAAAGGGTCCCCAGCAAGCAATAGTCCCTCTATGCCTCTTTTCAAGAAATTGTCACTTTATTGCCATTACAAAATAGTATGTTTTAGCTCTACAAAATTCTTTTTCCACATTAGATTTGTGTACTTTTTAAGAAAGCAAGATGAAACACTTGAATTTTAAATACCACATGCAAAGCTTAAAGAAGAGATAGGTCAAACCTAATCTCTATGAGATTAAAGATCTGTCTGAGCCTCTGTCATGACTGTTCTCTGTGATATCTTATTTGTTGTATGACACAACAAAAAGTTTATTTTAAACTCACTGAACAATCCATAACTTGTCATAAACTCTTTGAGCCATCAGGTAGGAAATACAGTTACTTTCATATTGGTCACCATTACCTTGTTTTGATAGCTGGATAATTAAGGAAGAATTTTTAATGAACTGGCAGAGGCAAAGGCCCTGTTTAAAAGGTTGTCACTGACATAGGCTTGGAGAAAACTTGCTCCAGACAGACAAACAGCAGCTTCTACCTACAAACAGTTGGAAAAACGCCCCACTAGACCATACAGAAGGTGACAACATCCACAGGAGAAAACTTATTCTGTCTTACAGAGAAGCTTTACCACTGTCAGTTGACTCCCACCAAAGCACTCATGGTTTAGAGCAGCTCCTGTACAGTCTGCTCAAAACTCTGAATTAGGCTTCCTGCTTCCATTATCTCCAGGAGGGAATGTGCCAATGTTTTAGCTCATTTCCTACTCTGCATATATTCACTCATTTGGTTATCAACTATTAGCCAAGGGTGATATGATAATTCTGTTCCACTGACAACAAATGAACAGATTACCTTTAAAACAAGACACAGCTGCAGGCACCAAGTGCTGCCGGCTCCATCAGGAAAGCTTTTCCTCCTGGCCCCTCTCTGTTTGTTTCAGGACCTTTGGTCTTTTGCAAGTGAAGAATGAACAACCACAGCACACCATGAAAGATGAGGAAGCTGCTTGTTTCACATTTAAACACAATTTTATATGTTATATCTATGCATAGCATATAATGTGCCTATTTTTCTCTTTATGACTTAGAAATAAAAATAAATGTAGTAGATTTTTATGGTGCACTTGCAGTGATCATTGGATGCCATAAAATATTTTGTTAGGCACAGCTTCGGAAACAATCAGTAACCAAGCAGGTGCCAGCCGTGCATCCCCACGGTGCCAGGCAGTCACGCTCCTTGGTGCCTCCTACATCAGAGGGGCAGAAAAGGATGGCAACTCCATGGAACGTGCACTGGGACAAGGGGAACTTAGTGTTAGCAGGTGTCCTAGAACAGTTAACTCCTTCTATACCAACTTCTATTCTCTCCTGATAGGTTACACCTTTGTCTTCAGCTAAAACATACCCAGTTTGGGTCAGCTAGAGGTGCAGCTGAATCAAACCCACTCTAAACACTCACATCTCAGAGGAGTCCAAGCAGACACAGGACCCACATCAAACGGTTTTGCAAACCTCACAAACATGCTCTACTACATCTTTTTAAAATACTTGTGAGGGAAGCAGCTCTGCAGCTACCAATGCTGCTTGGGCAGCCTGCACTAATTAAAAAAGTATCTCCAAAGCAAGAGGTATAATACAGGTATTGAGATAGTATGAAAAAGCAGAAGTAACATTATCCTTTCTGGTGCTGGAGCAATGTCCCTCAAGAGTCTTGTAGAATGACATTTTTTGAGAGAAGCTACAACATGTAGCAGGAGAAATGTTTGAAAGGAGGGCAGCACTGAAAAATGAATTTGTGTAACACAGGTAAGGAGAGAAACAACCTTGAAGAAAAGACAGGGAGCAATCCTCAATCCTCAACTGCCAGGTTACCTGCAGGAAAGATCCCAGGGCACCTTGGGAGGAATTCCATGTGTGATTTAGCCTGGTGGGTGTACCTGTAGTGTTTATATGTAAGGTTCAAATGGCCTTTACTCAAATTCAGTCCCAGGTCTGCATTTCTTGTTAATGGCCCAGCAACAACAGAGAGAAATGCTCATAACTGAGATTAGTCAGGACCACACTCAAAGTCACGAGATCCCTGCCAGTTCAATTTGAGGTGCCTTGGAAGCAGTTTGTGCCCTTGGGTTCTGAAAGGACAACCAGCAGAGTTCAGCAGAAGCACGAGAGTGTTACCACAGGGCTGGTGACACCTTCTGTAGATGGTTTGAACTGGTCATAGAGGAGAGCAGGCGGCAAAGCTTCAGAACAATATGAGTCATTCCACGTGTGTCCATAGAAGTAAACAGACTCAGAAATCCAGCAAACAGAAAACCAAACTCCTAAAGACACCTTTGTTGTTTCTTGCTGAGGATTGATTGCATGGGTAAATAAGGTATAAGAGCTGCTGAACCTGATCAAGCTAAACCTTATGCCTGTGTACCATAAAACCACAGGGCTGAAAAGCTTAGAAATTGTGCAGCAGTCTGCTCATGTCACATAAAGATCAACCAGTGACAAGAAGGTTTTTCCTCAGAGCCACTGATCCAAACCTTTCTCAGTACCTCTGGTACGTGTGTGGTGCCTGACAAAGCTTCCCACAATCTAAACCTCCCACTTCTCTCTGTTTATGGAAACAGGAAGTTGGATGTGGACTAGTCCAACCCGGGTAATCACCTGTCTGAGACTGCACCCTACAAATTAACTGAATAACTGTGCACCCTCATTGAAGCCATGCAAAATTAAGCCAGAAAAAAAGCCTGTTGGCTAAGAATCTCCATCTGCTTTCAAACTAAGCTACCTTCCAGTGTGTTCCTTCTGCCTTCCTTTTCTACCAGGATGCAATTGGATGCAGCACATAAACCCAAACAGTATTGCCCCACAAGGCCAGACAAAGGTTAATGGCACCAGAGCTCTGTCTCGTGGCCAGTGAAACCAACTGTGCTGAGCGACAGATCTGCACTGACAGCCCAACCCTTATTTCTGTCAGACACGAGTCCTCTTTGTGCACTCAGATTAGATCAATACTACAACAGCTCTTCAGTGAGACACCTTATCCCTGGCAGCTGGATGAGCCCCATTCCAGCTCTGAGCTCTCCCACTGCCACGAGAGCTCTCTCAGGAGAGCGATACAAACGAAGACCTTTAGTTAGTGTACATCTCCTGAGACTGAACCACAGCTGTTATCCGTGCTTGAACTTCCTTGCTAAATTGTTGAAACTAAATCCAGACTTTTCTCAGAAGTGGCTAAGAATCCTATGACAGGTTCACTTAGTTCTGTGGCTTTTAGCCAAATAAACCAATTCCCTCTTTCTCTGGTTGAGAGTTAGTGAGGGCCAGCATTCACAATTCTTTTTTCCTCATGTAGAAGAACAGAGATAAAAGGGAAGGGAAGGTGGCATCAAATGGTAAAAAGGAAATAACAAAAAAAAAAAATGGTCAAACAGTGTTTGCTCCAGTGTGTGAGAAACAGAGTTAATGCATGAAGGCTCTGTACAACATTTGGACCTGACCTCCTGATGCTGTGATGACACAGTTCCCACCTCTGGTAAAGAATGCTGTAGCAAGCAAAAGAGACAGCCAATACTTTTGACTCAAGAATGTGGCAGAGATTTCACCACTCTGAGGCAGGCAACTGGTTGTGCTCCTGTAATACCTCTCAACCCAAACACAACAGGTTTGACATTGTAATATTTGAAAGTATGTTATCTTGCAAGTTTATAGCATGCCACTTATATCCTGAGACCTGTGGGCATGGATTTGTCATAGTGCAGGTGTGACGTGGCTTCCCCATTTCCACTGAGGCCGAAACACTGCACCTTACCACGGGAGAGGCAGGGTGAGCAACAACCTGCCAGCAACCCACATCCTCACCTTGCACTGACTTGTTGATGAAGTCATACCCTGAACAGCTTGTCCTTGAGGTGCCCCCATTTCCCAAGCAAGGGGACCTGTAGTGAGCTGTAAGAGGAATCAAAACTACACAAGTGCTGAGAAAGCTGAACTCCATACTTAAATCCCAGATCCATGTTTATTTCTGGGACTAAGCCAGTGTCTCTCTCTGTCATCCTGCCAATAGGTACAGGAAAACTGCTCCTGTTTCCTGGGCTAGCTCATAATTCACTGTTTTTGCACAAACTTCTTCAGAGCTGTACAGTGTCATTACAAAGGAAAGAAAGAACAGGAGCACCCAGTACCTGCCCAAGCTACTGAAGTGATGCCCACTGTGTCTGTGTCCAGCAGTCTCATTTCAAAGGCCAGGTTTCTCCTGCTCCCCATTTCGTGTGCCTTTGAGGTGGCTTTTCTAACCCGACTAAGTAGAAGTTAAACATTTTCAGTCCTTGTGTCCAAGGACCACATGGATAGTCCTTGAATCACAGACCAAAATGAGATGATTCACGGATGTCAGAACTGCAGTTTTGCTCTGGATATGCTCCAACAGCAGTGACGTGCTCTGTACCTCCGTCCCATTCTACCATCACTATTCTATTTACAAAGAGCAGAGGAACACTGGCACACCAGAGAGGCTACCTGGAGAGATCAGAATCCATCAGAGCAAGCATTATAACATCATGAATGACTTTGCCACTCCCATAGCTCAGTTCCTCCATTTAATTCAATCCTACATGCTCAACTGAGGCTGCAAAACAAATAGGGGTCTGTTTAGTGCCATACCAACAGTTGCATTTTAGAGAGGACATCTGTCACCCGAGAGCAGCATTGAAAGTACTGACCAGATGGATATGAGCTTTTAGCACATGAAGCGTGTTCTGCATTGATCCAGTGACCTGGGGGCAAAAAGCTCCAGATATCTCCTTACCCGACCTCAAGGTACCCCCTCTAACAACCAAGCAGAGCACTTAAAGAAGTACCATTCTCATGCTCATACTCCTCCTCCCTCTCTTGGGATGCCATCAGCTGTGTGCTGAACAGAAGGAAGAATGAATTTCTCAAAGCTTGGCCATACAGGCTGAGAGGTGTGATTTAAAAGCATGGCTTGGAAGCACGTGAACTTTTTTATAGAGCTTAGAGGGAGCTCAAACAACTCGGCCTTTGTTTCAACTTGCATCATCAAGCGGGGTGGAAAATAAAAAAGATTATGTGCCATGCAGTATAGTCCCAGCTTTAGGCGTTAGTCACAGCCAAATTAGTTCTAACTAGGAAGGGGGAAGGCCAATAATCAGAATGAATTGGTGTAACCAGCTCCTACTCTGAGCTCCCTCACCGCTATAAACACTTGCTTAACTATTTTCTGGAGCACGAGGCCTGTATTCTTAATTGCAGAAATACACTAAGATTCAGAGTTCCTGCTCACACTCAGTAACTGGATTTGTTTGAAGGGAGGACTGTTTGTGCTTTATCCTGTGGGAAGTTGTTAACGCCCACTCATTTCCCCCTTCTATTCTCTCCTCGCTGACCCCGGAGAGACCACTTCACATGAAAAAGAGTTTTTCTGGAGAAGGGGAAATTACAGCAGTGTGCACTATAGACTAAAGCCTTGAAGCATCCAGGAGCTTAAGGGCTGACACCTTTGGAATTCTGGTTCCAACCTATAATGGGGGGGGAGTTAGCACAGATTACAAGATTATTTTCAAAAGAATTCAAGATATCATGCTTTACACAGATAGAGCATCCTGCTTGAGCTTCATGCATCTGCTTTAACTTGGTTTAGCTCAAACTTCCACAAACTTCCCAACACAATCACATATTCCCATGAAAAGAAGGAGTAAAGAGCCATTAAATGCCTTGGTGTGTAAGTAATACTGCTAACTTCCCCAAGAGAAAGCTGTTCTCAGATCTGTTCTGCACTGGGCATGAGCCTCTAAAAATCTCGCTTACCCACAATAGTAGAGTTGACAAATATAACTGTTCTTTCTGTTCTCATGAGCAGTTATTTCCAGATTTGGGATTGGCCGGGCTTCAATCCAAAAACCAGACTTTTCACGACATCCCCAAATAACTTCAGAAGTCAGGAAATATCCTAATTAGGAAAGGGGTGGATTCATCCTGCCTGAAGGATTTGGCAGACCAAGCATCCCACATCTCCCAAATGTTCAAGGAATCCATCCTTCACTCTTTCTGCAGGATTTCCAGCTGGGTGCAACCTGACAAGCAGTGCTTTATCACGGCTAACCACGATCCGTGCAGCATCAGGACCAACTATTGATCATCCAGCACGCTTTATAAATTACAGCTGCACCCCTCATATTGTGATTTATGTTGTCATTACAGTACAACTACACCTCAAATGTGTTAAGTCTTCCCCTTCCAACACCAGCTGGAACACAAGAAAGAAAATGTTCTCATCAGAGGCCTTCTGATGGAAAGCCTCAGGAGGAAGTTATTTCCAAAGGGAAGGAGTTGTGCTGTGGACAGTCTGCAGGAAAATGTACTTCTGCATTTGTTTTGGGATATTTAGAAAACCAGTTCAGGAGATCTTTACTTCTGGTGTGTGAATGACAGGAAATCTCACGGTTGGCTTGTTAACAGAGTCCAATCCAAGCTCACTCCTCGGGCAGATCCCGAGACAGGAAAGGCTGTGCTGTAGAACACTGCTGTGGTGAGGCAAAACCTACTGGTGCAAGCACATGATGAGCACTCAACATGCACATACTGTCGCCCTAGATTTGGTGCCCCGGCACATGCTATGGTCACCAGATGAACCTTTGCCTCTGTTCGTGCATTTCTAGAGGAAAATATGCAATGTCCCAGCTCAGCATGGCATGGAGATTAACGCTGCAGAGGAATTTGAAGAAGCAATGTGCACACAAGCACATCCATGGATATGCTCCTCAAGAACAAGAGCCCTTACACACCTTGGCTAGGTAATGGTTTTGTCATCTGTGGTTTCAATGCTGGGAAATCAACGGGATACAAACGTTTCTCCATTTCTTGTGCAGGCAACCTATTTCACAAGAGCTCCAAGGTGACACCATGTAACAGTTAGACATAAAAAGTAACTTGTTAAAACCCTTCAGGTCAGATGGCAAGGAGCACTTTCCCTGGTTACGAAAAGTAGGCAAAGTTCTCTGTTGCCTTTTAGATGTCTGGGCTATCCACAAATACAGACTCACAGGTATAGAAATTATCTTTCCTTCTTTATGCACCAAAAGCGTTTGCTGGTGCTGCTGTGCTGGCTCGGTCACAAAGGAGAAGCTCTCTGAACAGCCCCGGTGTCAGAGGGTGGGAGCAACACTTGGTTCCCGCAGGTGTCATGAGAGGAGCAACCCCTGCACTCGTGAGCTCAGCTGTCTGGGAGAAATACAAAACCTGTGCTGAACAGTTCCAGGGCCCAGCAGCCCCTCACACGCAGGGATCATCTTACAGTTTAGCACCATAAAAGCTGGCTGTGCAAATAATGTGCATAACCCAGTCTTAGCATTGTCAAACAAACATGAAACTTGCCTGAGCAAGCTGGGACAGACAGCCGGGTTCAGAACAGTCCCTGCTTGCTCCCCTGAAGCACACAATAATATGGGCAGCAATCCAGCTTCTGTAATGCCCGACTTCCACACCCCTGGCTGGGCCTTCTGCTGGGGTAGGAATGGGATGGACAATTTCCTACTTGCTTCCCAGCTGGTGAAATCCTATTAAACACAACTGTTTTCATCAACCCATTTCAAAGGTCCAGACAAAACAAGTGTATTACCCCTGCTGACAGCTACTGTTACAAGCACTGTGGAAACACTGCAGCTAACTATGAGAATATTTCTTCCCAGGGACTGCTGTCAAAGGTAGGCTAACACCTAGATAAGAACCACTGGTATAAGCATAACCCAGAGGAATCTTCAGTAACATTTCTGAGACAAGGGTGTTCAAGGAAGACCTGAGAGCTACACACACCTGACCTGCTGGCCCACGGAAGGGATAGAGCCTCAACCCGCTGCTCCAGGACGCACAGGCAGCATGGATATGTGATTGTGTCCCCACCTGCAACACCATGTTTGGCCACACACCGATCCACTTGTTTACCACACCACACAGAAAACTGTTTCCCAAACTGAGGGAACTGAAAGGACTGTGGAAAACTTCTGTGTCACAGCTGCTGCAAGTTCATCCATCTCAAAGCACTAATAGTGATTATTGAGACCTCCCCTGAGCTTTGATTAGGCTTTCAGGGAAAGACACCTTTCTTCTTTAATGCATCACTATGCACAGAAGTTGCTACAAGCAGCATGTGACAGCACGGAAAACCCTCAGACTACCTGAAAGCAAATCCACGACCTCTTCAGTTGTCTCAACACAGCTAACACTGACCAAGAAGTTGAAAAGTTACACAGAACTTGCCAAATTATTCTTCCAAGGAGCTGCCTAAGTCATACTAAAAAAAACATTCTTTGCAATAAGCAGTTAAAAAAATCTAAACACGTTTCAGAAGTCAGGGACAAATGCCTTTAAAATTGACTAAGCTAGTTGTCTCCCAAAGTGTATTGATTCACACTAGACTTCTCACCTATTTTTCTTGCATATCATAGTCCACTATTATTCCTTTAAATAATTACACACAGTTTTGGTGTCAAATCCTACAGAACTCCCGAGGCAAAGAAAGAAGGGTGGGAAGAAGGGCAAGAAATTCAAACTCTGCCTTCACTAAGGTGGAAGACTTTATGGTTATTTAACAAAAAGCTTTATTGGTAACTAACAAACATGAAAACCCTAGTCAACACAAATTGGTTTCTTCTTATTCCCTCATCCTTGGCTGTGGACTGATTATCTTGTTTTTCTTCTATCCCCAACCTTGGATGCTCCTTTTATAACCAGAAGTTAAATACAGTTCCTCCTGTCATCAAACAACTTCCTGAAACTCCCTTTTTGGTGGGAGTCCCATCAGTCCTCACGACAAATGATTGAACCAGAGTTCACACTAATACAATTGTGGCAGCTGTTTTTCAGTCCCTTCTTGACATACCCAAGTCACAAATAGGAGATCACTTACAAATAGCCCTGTCTTATTAGGAACAGTCAAGGACAGGGTTATTCTTTTAAAATTCAAACTCACGTATCATTCAGTGGTTTCTGTGTTATCATTTCAATATTTGGAGCTGCCATTTTCTTAAAAACAGAAAAGGAAGCTCATATAAACTGCTGGTGCACTGTATGTTTGGAGCTTGACTGACTTCTGAACACCCAGGGTTGAAAACTGGGTACTGTAAAAGATAAGTGCTAAAAATAGCAATTCGTCAGTTTTGAGTTTCTATAATGTATGTTTGCTATGAGTGGCTGAATAAACAGGTGTCAGCTTCATCCAATTTAGTCAAAGTCATGAAAACAACCCTTTCTGAGTAGTGTTAAGAGGCTCACCCTGAGACACTAATACCTCACCTAAAACATCTGACTGCATAGAATTTAACTGTTAAGATTAACAGTTGTTTCTGATGTTGGGAAAGTGACAACTTGCAAGCCTAAAATTTTCTGACTTATTAAAAAAGGGGCCCTTCAAGAACCAGAAGAAAAAGTGCCCCTAAGTAAAAATTCCAACTTATGAAAGTGAGAAGGGTTAGACAGTAAGAGATCTCTAAAGGGAAAGAGGAAGACAATGTATCAAGTTCAGGCAGATAGTATTAATGTGATTGAGGTACAAGATGACGCCTACCTGGAGGAAAGTGTTAGTTCAGGAAATGGAAAAACAGGTTTTTCAGACATCGTGAAGAAATAACACACTACTCAGAAAAAGCCTATTTGCAAAGTAGAAGAAAAAGAGCAGAATTAAATGCCGTGCCCAAACAATCATTTGAATCATGAAGGGCAGTATTGACTCGCTAGTCTTTAGTGCAATATTACATTTCAAAATCAAAGCCACCGCTAGGGACAGTTGGAGTCCTGATACGTGTAACACAATATGGTTGTTAAAAATACAGGAGCTCACTACATACCAGTGAAGCCTCTGGCCAGGTCCAAGGCTCTGCTGGGGTCAGGCTACATGCACATAGAAAGACACTGTCATTCTGACACATATATGGAAATCTAGCCAAATAAATCCAAGGAAAACTTCAGGGCCAAAAAAGGCTCATGGTAAGTTACAAACAATAAGTGTTACAAACAATGCCACCAACCACAGCAGTATCATCAATGACAGAAGCTTCATTCAGATGCTCAGAACAAGAAGTTCCAGTTCTTCCCCCCTAGAAAAGATGCCAAGGCACTTCCTCACCTGAAAGGGCTCCTATGCACGTGTACCTCTTTCTTGTGCAGCATACCACGGATGAAGCATTCCCCTTAAAGGGAGGTTTAATCTAAATGACCCCTGCTGTATTTGCTTCAGCAGCCAGGATAAATCTGTTCAATCTTCCTCCTTGCACAACTACCCACATCACACCTGTCTTTTCTCTTTGGAAGGTACAGGCAGCAAGAGAAGAGCAAGAGGCAAAGAACAGAAGAAGGTAATCCTGTCTTTTGTGATTTAAGGCATGTTAACAGAAGGGATGGTTGACTGATTATGATCATACTCAGCGACTCTTGTGCTCCTTGTACTTTCTCTATCTCCACCAGGAAAGCAAAACCTGTCAGGAACTGGTGAGTCAGCATGCAGCTGCTGTTTGTCTTAGCTATGAGGCATTGATTTTTTCCCCCCAATGCTTTGATACAGGGTCACAGGGATCCCAACTAAAATCTTTACTGAGAGCAAGGGGGTCACGGCAGTAAGAGCTGTTAGTTTAAATTAAAAAGTCCATTCTATTTTTACAGTATTTGTTTGAAAGTTTAAATTTTCTGAGAGAGCTGTAGTAAAAAATACAAGACAGACTTTTATTTAAGCTAAGCTAAAAAATGAATAGCCAGTGCAATGCTCTTCATTAAATCTTCCAAGAGTCACTGAGTGTACCTGTAATCAGGTATCTGGAACATCTGTGTGTCTAATTAACACAAGAACTAAGGCTAACATGTAGAGTAACTCCAATACGTGGAAGCAGCAGCACTTTTATATCTTTAGCACTTTTTCAGAAACAAAGTCCCTTTCAATCCATCTGACGTTAGACAGTGCAAAGTCACCAGGCATTTTGAAACTCTAAGCAATGCTATTTGGATAGAAGATCTCGAATATTTTCTTACAGTACTTCCAGACTGACATTAAGCAAAAGGAAATTAGGTCTATTTTAAAGACAAATATGCAGAGGTTGCTCAGGAAACTGAGGCTTCCCCTCCTCACGCAGAAGAGCTCCATAAAAGTGATGATAGTATTTCAATCTGCTGTGAGGTGTAATCAAAGAATCTCTGCTTAACAGGCTGGAGATTAGTTATGAAGTAAAACACAGAGTCAGACCATAAAAAGGTAATTGCAAATAACTGTTTTCTTGTTTAAATTGGCAGGAAATTGTGAAATATTTCCTCTATAAAAGCATAGGTGAGCTATAATGTAGAATTTACCATTAACAGGGTGGAAGGAAGGGAAGAACAGAGCAAAGCAGTAATAACATGCTAAGAAACCAGTTACTTCTGAAAGAGGCAAAGTGACTGGCAGGAACGGTCTGTACATTAACATGAAAGACTGAGATTTATGGTTCAAGCCACCTTTAAGACAGACCCCTTAGGAGTCAGTGATTGGAATGAAGTCATGGACCTGAACTCTGAAATTAATCTAACACCAGGTGCCATTTGCTACAAACTTGTAAGAGGCTTTGAGGTACACCAGTGAAAGAGCAATATAATTAGTACTGCTAACAAATTCAGGTTACAGTTAGAGGTGGACAACAGGAGTTCCTTAATCCTTACTGGATGTATCACTGGAACAGAGACAACCCAGAATACGTGATATCCTCAGTCCCACTCATCAGTTTGTAGGGATGAAACACAGCCAGTTTTGTATTTCTGAGGCTAAGCACAGAAATGACATGGATATATACCACCTAATAAAACTAGAATAAACTAAACCCTCTTAAGTACACAATGTGCTTTTTGTCTGATGACCTCTGTCTGCATGGACCTTTCCTGAAAACACTTTTTCCACTCATGAGACATTTCACGCTCCAATAGACGTGCACTGGGAAATAGCTCCTCCTTTGGCAGTAACACACAAGAAAAGCTGAAGCATCCTTTTCAGATCTGAAACTTGACATGCTACAGTACAGAGGTGTTTAAGGCTCTTCCTGTCTTTGTGACAATAATCTCCAAAGGACTCTTCAAAGAGATTCTCAAGTCTGGATTTCCAGCAGAGTTCTCTGTTACAGAAATAGAAAGAGGAACAAAACTACATCAAACAGCGATTACAGAAACTGTGTCGCCCTGCATCTGTGCTAGTGGCTATATTTTCCTTATCACTCTACTTCAACTCCTCAGAAAAAGTAGAAGGGTTTTTTTTGGTTTGTTTTTAAGGCCAACCACTATTTGAGAAACAAGCAAATCCGGAATGGGCTACTTCACCTCTGTGTTCCTCCTGGACTTCATTTACACTCAAAACACATTAAGATCTTAGTTTACAAAGATATTTGCTTCAGATGTATGAGTATCATTCCCTTCCATCCAGATCAAGCAAGATTCCATCAAAAAATTGTGACTTGGCAGCTATCACAATTGTGATTATTAGGAATTAAAGACCAGGTTTCATCTTTGCTTGACAAAGCACCATTTCAGTCAATAACTCCTCTCTGCTCTAATACTTTGTGGAAATACCAGCATAAACAAAGCTTTGTGGAGTTAGACTATGCCACTCTGGCTTTCTAAAGCAAGCATGAGCCCAAGTGTTAACTGTCAAAATATTACCTATTTAGAGCATTACTACCACAAATGTGCTGCCAAATAACTGGAAGTTTAAAATAAAGAGACGTAAAGCAGTGATTTTGGTTTTATGACTGACTGAAGGCAATTGCTGCTTTCCCACTTTCCAAGATGCACAAAAGCCATAACCTGTAAAAGGCAGCAGGATGTACAGCAGAGAGACTGAACGTGTGTGACAGAGCTGATAACACAGGTATTTCTAAGCACATTTAACATCAGGTATGTTCTATCATCATAGTTGCTCTTTGCTTCCAGGTCAGAGTAACTAAAGCACCACAGTCACAATCTGTTTTAACTAATCTCTATCGTGATTCTTCTGTGGCTCTGCTTGTCACTGCTGTCACCAACATCTGGAACAGGCACACATTGTCAGGAGTGACCAAGGGCTCTGATGACAGCCCGAAGCCTGGGCCTTGTGTGCAAATGTGACTCAGATGAGGCACATCAACTTCACCCATGAAATGAACCCTCGAGGAGGTTTCCTTAAGTAACTCCAGGCCTGTGTATCCTGAATTACTTTCTAGAAAACAGGTCCCAGGTTATGCTCCTCCAATTCCTACAACAGGCAGCCAAAAGCTTCTGCTTGACTGCTGAACAAACCCATTAAGCCTAACCCCTCGAGTCAGTGAGGGAAGAGGCCACAAGAGGAGGCTAATCTCCTCCTCCTTCCTAGAAGGAACAGATGGCCCTGGGGGAGGGCAGTATCGTAATGATCTCCAGTTATAACATAATCTTCTCTAGCAGTGCTTTCTCAAGAGGTAATATGACCTCATCCAGTTCATATTCTAATATCCAACTAAAGACTTTCACTGGTCTCCTGCAGGGAAGAGGCCTCACCACACACTCCCGGCTGTGTCCCCTCAGTCACACCAGGTAGCAAAGCAGCTGTTCTACTGGGCAGCATCAGTCACGTTATCCGTCACCTACAGCCCCAAAGAACTCCAAATTCCTTCCATCACAGATTTCTTTCAAGATGCAACACAAAGCTGACAAGGTGGCTTTGCTGAAGATGCATCACTGAGCACTGGAAAACAGGCCCTGTTTGGCATTTCAGTGACAAAACAGGACCCTTCAGCAGAGCCTTGAAACGTGGGCACAGCATTCCTTTGGCCAAGATGTTTCACACAAAATATTACAAAGTGCAATCTCTGAGTAGTGAACCTCAAAAAATTTGCCTGCACTAGTGTGGTAGAATCCATCAGCTGTGCATTTACAGTGGACCATTTCTTAATGACTCTCCTTACACTGGGAGCACACAGCAAAGCATCCAGTTCAGTTCTTCATAAAATTCAAACCAGCTCTTGTAAAGGAATTATTTCTGAATTGTTGGGTTTAAAAAAAAAAAAAAAGGAAAAAAAAAAAAAAGAAGAAGGGTGATTACCCGATGTTTACTCGGAATACAGTACATTTTTATTTGCAGAGTGGGAAATGATAAGGACAAAAAGGCAAAATCTGAGATTAGGAGTGTTCGCAAACTTCTAAGCAAGGAAAACAAAATTACTATGTTATGATGCAACTTGTGTTTAAAGATTAATGAAAAACAGCCAAATGCATAGTTTTGAAAAATCAGGTCAGTGTAAGTACACACTCACGCAGGGACATACCTAGGAACACATCCTCTCGCTTTGTCAACCACCGCAACAAAAAAAAGTAAGAGTAATTACACCTGGCATACCCACCCAAAAGCTCAGATAAATACGGTACCTTAAACCTAAGGCAGCTACTTGAAGAGTTCCAGCTTTCAGCTGCTTTTAGTAACTATGTCAAATTTAAAGACTTGGGTTACAAAAGTATCTGGCCCTTCGGAATCATTTGGCTGTGAAAGATCAGCCTGGCTTTATGGGTGAGCACAACCAGGTGCAAAGTTTCCTATCAAGACTATTAGGCTTTAAAATACTCCACATGCTAAAAGTTTGAGAGATGAAGCAGGCTACTGAAAATAGCTTTATATTGATATTTCCCCACCAGTCTTTTAGAGAAACTAGTCTGAGTTGAAGTGGTGAGTGGGAAAAATGCCCTGCTCCCTGCAGACAGGTATTTCTCAAGCCCCAACACACGCAGATCCACAAAGAATGATAAGCCCAAGCTTTTAAAAAGAGCTAATATTATAAAAACGATTTGGTAAAGCTCTTCATTCTCAAACAGTTGGTCTCTTGACAACGTGTCTCTGCAGCTCCTAAGCACGCATATAATAAAAACCTCATCAAGAACAGATCCCTGCAAAGGGACAGATATGTGGTTGGAAGCTGTGAAAGTTCACACTTCAGAAAAATCAAATTAACAAACTGCTGAGCCCTGTTAATTGTTTCTTTTAAAAAAACCCAACCAAAAACATAAGCTGTAAATAGCTAATCAGGGAGATCTAGAACTTGGACTGATCTGTTTAACAGCAGGTTTTACTAACCTGCCACAGACTTCTTACATAAAAGTAGGTGGATTACAATTTTTTTCTTTCTAAAGCGTATGAAATCTTGAGAAAAAATACTGAAATTGGAAGCCTGCACATAACTTTTGTCATTTTTGTCCACAGATGAACTCAGAAACCAAACTCCTGTGACAGACTAGCACAGAAATACACACAAAGCCAAGGCTAAGCCAGTCTCTTGGGTCAGCTCACAAGAAAAAGTAAATCTACCTGTGCTTGAAATGGCCTAATGAAAGGCAGAGCTTGTGTGTGAGCTGGGGGAGCACAGAGCCAGCCACACTCTCCCATTGTCATGGGCTCTCCCCAGCAACAGGCAGAAAGGCAGTTTTAAAGGAGCTGTGTGCCTTCAAATCCTTTCCACGTGAATAATGCGTCTCCAGCAAAGTGCCAGCTTCGATGCTCTTGTTTCCACGAGGCAGCGGAAAGCAGCAGGACAGCAACAAAGCCTGGGTTGTGGGGGTTTGTTTGTGGCTCTTTGAGAAGAGGTAGGAGAGGAAACACATCCAATTCCTTCAGTGTAATTTATTAGAGTCAGGCTCACGCGTGAAGTGTCCTACAAAGACAACTTCAGAACTCCCAGCTCTGCTCCTGTGCTGGGAGCACGGCAGCAAAGGCAGCCAGAAGGGCCCTGGAGCCCATTTCCTCCGGGGGCCAACAAGGGAACCTTTCCACCACCTCCCAGGGCCTTCGCTCCGTCCTCTGACAGAGGACACAGACAAGTCACTCGTGGATCACTTCATAGATTTTTTCTAGTTCTGGAATTCAAATTAAAGAAATGAGTTTGACTTTTTTCCAGAATCAACTGAAGAGATCTGATCTCTCAAGTTTTAGGTGAAACAAATTGGAGGGAGCAGTTCAGAGAGGCTGCTTAGCCTCTGCTTTCTGAAATACCAGCATGATGACTCAAGCACACATCCTTGTATTGCTGCTCTTTCAAAAAAAGGCTTTTCCAGCAGTTATTTACGCCTAACAGCACAAATAAATAGGCTTCCATTCTCAAAATCTTGGAATTTGCCCTCTACTAAAACCATGAAGAGAACTGTAACTGAGTGACTTAACTGATAAACGCAGCCAGCTTCAGAGTTCCTCCGAGTCCCAAGTTTTATAACCCCCAAACAAATTAATCTTTTCCTTTTACTGGCTGTGTAGAAAACATAACATTTCCTTCAAGAAGTGCTTGTCCAGAAGTCTTTTGAAAACAGGAAAGTCACTATGAGGGGGTGGGAGGGGAGCAAGTACAAGTAGTTTGGGTTTTTTCAAAGAGTGCTGACCCATTAGAACTAAAACACCCATCTCTTACTGTACCAATGCAGGAGAAAGACAGAAAGAAGAAGAAAAAAAATGCAGTCTTTGGCAATGTAGGGCTCCTAATCATTAAGCCTAACACAGACCAGCAGAACAATAAAGAGAGCAATTGCATTGTAAATTTATGTTCCATGCCCAGGTTATGGAATGTAGTGCAATAGGGCACTAACTGCATTCCTTACAAAGGGAACAGCTTGAGCCTCATGATTTGTGCATGTGGGCAACGCTGAATGACCTTCATGCTTTCCAACATTCACTAGAAGGCAGATTTATTTGTAATCACAAGTCAGCTGTTTTGTTTTGGGAATAAACATATATTTGGAAGAACAAAGGTTTAAACTTTGTATTAAGTAGGAAATGCAAAAGGCAGTATGTTAGCTTTAAAAATGGAATTTAAAGCCTGTACTCCAAAACCCTGTCTGAATAATATTAGAATCTGGGAGAACTCTGCTGAAATAGTTGTTTGCTACTCCTTTTTCTTTTTTTTTTTTTCCTTTGAAAGAGAGAGATTTTCATAGTCCAGTTCCATTATAAAACAGTAGCCTTTCTATCATATACCTTACGTAAAAACATATCCTGTATCAACATAAGAGATCCGACACTCACAGTGGACAAATAAAGTGATATTGCTCTTACTGCAACACACATAATACAAGACTATCCCTATTCTAACAAAGAAAATCCATCAAATTTTTATTTTAAACAAGCATTGCCTGCCTCTTATTCCCCATTTTCTTAGGCATGAAATAAATCACAGTTTGGAGAACTGGACTGCAGCACAAAGGAGCGGGATCCTAGGACAGTATTATTAAAATAACCAGCAGCTGCTCATTGCACCAAACCATCCCCAAGATACAATGAACAGTAAATTCTGGTTTTTGTTCAACAGACCAAGGTGGCAAATCTTAGATTATCTAAAGCTTCCATATCACAGTTCTTGCACTCCTGGAAATGAAGTTCTAACTTAGATTTGAAGGAAGTCAAGAGACCACATTAATCAGAACTACTTCTGGATATGCTGAGACATGAGGGACTGGGGCAGGATTAATTATTTTTCCTGCACATCCAAAAATCAAAACAATGAAGAAGTATGTAGAAGCACACAGTTCCTGATGCTCCAAAACAAACGGCAAGGAAAATGCTATTTACGAGCATGTGAGATGAGGCAATGGGCTTCTGGTCCTCAACTTCCTACGAGTTGCAGTAAGGAATTTAATTTCTACCTCACAACCTAAAGTGCCCCATTCCCAGGTACCTATGCAAAAAAGCAACTCCTGAATAGGATGAGAAAGTTGAATCCTGAACACACAATGCATTTTAACACAAAACTGCCAGTGGAAGTACACTAGACTGAAACAATTCATAAAGCCACACAGGTCTTTATATAAGGTTAATGGTTTGCTAGCCAAGTGTCAAGGTTCAAAAACAGGTAATTTTTGTTCCTTTTTTAAGTCAGATTCGAAGTTTCTGCATTTTTCCTTACAATACCTTGCTAAAATCTCAACAGCAACTAGATGGGCAGAGGATATTTTAACTTAGAGGTGTTAGAGGTAATAAGCACCTTATTATAAAATAAAAGAGCACAGGAAAGCCTGAATACTCAGTTCTTTGGTTTTATACTTCGGTTTGCTGCTACTGGGTCAGGCAGCATGACAGCAGCCTAGGCATACTAGGATGACTAACACTGAAACGGGCTGAAAACAGCAGCAATCATGACAGAGACAATAAAGAACCACAGCAATGGCACACAGCTCCAAGGAAAATCATTAAAAAGTGCTTTTAAAAGACACAGAGAAAACATAGTTATGATGCCAAAACATACTTTTTTAAAGGCCACTTTTCATTAAAGGGATTATATATGATATTAATGATATGCATATAAATAAAGCATATGGCATAAGCAAATATTAGCATAAGATCTTGGGCACCTTTAAGAATGACACTTTAAGACAAACAGATTACAAAGTGCTGTAATAAAATCACTAATATATCAAAGAAAGTGTGCATGGTGTTAAGGAGTAGTGATAATTTAAAAAAAAAAACAAAAACAAAACGGTCTTGGAAATGAAAGATACAACAGAGTATTGAGCCAAAACCTCAATCTTTTGGAGATCTTAATATAAGCCACTGTCTTTACTAGAGTACTTCAAATAGAAAATTCCCCAACCTTGTGATTCATGAAAGGGACCAAGGCAGAGAAATGATGGGCTAAGAGGGCAGAAACACACTGGGCGTTCCACATAAATGCACCGAGAGGTGGTTTAGGATGGCTCGCTCTCTCCTGGTGCACATAGGAAGGAGACTCGGGAACATGTAGGAGGTAATTCCTTTCTCCAAAAGACTTTGCCTCAGGTCTCCCATCAAGATAAAGAGCACGGAACATAAGAAAGTGTGTTTAAGGAATGTTTTCTGCAACGTGCAAAAAACTATCAGGCAGGCTAAGGGGTAAACCAAGGAGGACTGGTCTGCCTCTCCTCGGTTGCACCGGAGAACAATTTCAGCTGGAGGAGAAAGATCAGGGCGCAGGTTAGGGCAAAGCTGATTGCAAAGACAAGCTTGAGGCTAGGATATGGCGTAAAGGGCACTTAAAAGGGGGCAAGTGATGTCTGAGGTGAAGACTAAATGTTTACAAGAGAGAGCAAACGGTACAAATACATCATCTTGCTAACGGCTCCACAGCGGCTGCCAGAGCAGAAGACCATGGGCTTGAGGGTGCAGTGTCCTAGGTACATGGGAAGGAAGTAGCAGGAAATTTGACTGGGTATGCAGAGGGAAGGTGCAGGGCACAGCCTGGAGGCCGGGAGGGGAGGACAGGTGAACCGGGTGAGGAAAGGTTCAGGGCAGGTTGAGGCACATCGCGTTAGCAGGAAGCTGCAACGCTCGGGAGAGGGCTCAGCAGTGGAAGGGCTGGGGCGAGCGGCCCGAGGGCAGCGGGGAAGGGAGGACGGTACCTGGGCGTCTTGGCGGCGGCGCTCTCCCGGCGGTCCAGCACTCCGGGCACGCAGTTGGTGAGCTCGGTCCAGTCGGCGTGCAGCCCGCAGCTCCAGCCCGTGGAGAAGCGGGAGAAGAGCCAGGTCTCCCGGCGGTTGGGGCGGTAGCAGGTGCACTTCTTCTGCCCGGGCCGGCAGTCGCAGGGCACCTCCAGCCGCACGTTTTGCACCAGGTGGCGGCCGAAGGTGGTGCCGCCGGTCTTCTGGATGTGCAGGAAGACGATCACGTCCTCGCCCTTCATGTCGAAGGCGAGCTCCCGCTCCAGCTCCCGCACGGGGAAGTAGTACTTCTTCACGTAGTGCGGGTCCGGCGTGGGAAAGAGGTCCAGCTCCTCCGAGTAGGAGCGGCCGCTGGGGGAACCCAGGCTCAGCCCCGGCCCCACGTACTGGTACAGGATAAGCATGAAGCACACCGAGACGGCCACGATCAGCAAGAACTTGCTGGTCCTCTCAACCATGGTCCTTCCCGCACGCTTCATGTGTCACCATCTCCCGGGGCTGCCAGCGCTGGGCAGACGGCGGCGGTGCCGGGGGGGCGGGCGGCGGAGCTCCGGCGTCTGTGCCAGCCGCCTCCCCCCGCTGCTCCCCGGAGCAGAGCGTTCCCCGGGGGCGGCGGGCCGCTCCCTGGGTCGCTCGGCTCGCCGCTGTCCCCGCCCGCCCCGCCGCGGGCAGCGCCGGGAGCGGGGCAGGGGCAGCCCGCAGCCAGCCGCTCTGGAGGCGCCGCGGCACAGCGGCGAACTTGGGAGAGAGGGGCAGGAGGGGGGCGGAGAGGGACCGAAACGCAGAACCAGCCCCCTCCCGCCCTCCCTCCCCGCGCTTCAGGAAGCCGCCCCCATCCCGGCGCTGCCTCCGCCGTGCCCCAGCCCCCGCGGCACCGGCGCGGCTCTGCCCGCCCCCGCCGCCGGCAGCGCCCGGGCTCGGCTCGGCTCGGCCGGCAAAGCGCTTCCTGCCCGCGCCGCCCGCGCCCGGCATGCACAGCGCCGCGCCCCGCACCGCCCCGCACCGCCCCGCGCCCGCGGGCCCGCTCACACCGCCCGCGGCACAGCCCGCCCAACGCTCCCCGGCTCGGCCGCCGCCAACGCGCCGCTGCCGCCGCTCCTCGGGCCCTCGCCGAAAGCCTCGGCAATGCAGACCAGGGTGGGCTGCGAGGCGGCCGCGGCTCGCTGGAACACTCGGCTCTTAGCGCTTCCAGACAGTCTTTTATGTGCCGCCGTAAAATGAATCCCGAAAAGCGGGACTCGGCACTCCTCGGGGGCTAGATTTCTACTCCGCTTTTGTAACAACAGTGTTACTAACGAGCAAACGTGCCTGGGAACGGGAGTGGGTCTCCCCACATGTGTCTGCTCCCGCTGCCGCCGCCACATGGGCCACCGCAAGCCTATAGTTACAATGTCGCAACTGGATGCAACAGGAAAATGCTCTGGCCACACCGAGGGTGATGATGGCTGGGAGCAGGAAGAAGCCTGGGCACACCGTCAGCCACAGAATGTGTAAATAATAATAATGGGTGAAGCTGAGGCGAAAAACCAACAGAGGTGTTTTTTGAGAGCAAACTTTTTCAGCGAACGCTTTGTGCTCTCGGCCAGGCAGGCTCCATCCGGCAGCGCGGCTGCTGCAGGGATCGTTTGCAGTGCAAGTCTCCCAAATGAAGCAAAGCGTTGGGAGTGCCAGGAAGTGCCAGGCGCGCAGCCGGGTTACAGCGATCTCCTCTGCAGGGCAGCACTTAGCAGGGGAGATGCTGCAGCAAGGATGAGTGCAATACGGACCCGCAGAGCACGGCGGGCGTGCTCAGTGCCAGGCATCACCTTACGGGAGCGGAGCCACAGAATCACAGAACACGCCGAGTTTGTAGGGACACACAGGGATCGTCGAGTCCAGCTCCTGGCCCTTCACAGGACCATTCCCAAGAATCACACCGCGTACCTGATTGTCCAACTGCTTCTTAAGCTCTGTCAGCCTTGGTGCTGTGACCACTGCCATGGGGAGCCTTCTGCGGAAGGGGCAAGCAGGGTCCCGCGGCTGGTCTGTCAGCCCGGCGCTGAAAGGCAGGTGGGGGCTGTGCCACCAGGTGTCCGAGCGAGCCCCGAAAATCGCCATCTGGTGCCTCTCTCTGGTGCCTGTTAATGGAGGATGAAATATTGGCCTCATGTCACCGAGTGAGGCTCAGTGTAGTGGTAGTCACGCTGCCACTTCATCGAGACATGAGTTATTGTCTAGGCAGAACAAATAATACGAACAATTGTTGATTTCTAGCCAAAAATCTCTAACTGAAATGCCTTATTCTCCTGTAATTACTGCTATTGGAGAAAGTTTTCCCAGGTTTCTGGGGCTCCTTAAAATAGAAGTTACAGCTAGATCTTAGCGTTCTGGCACCAAAATATTCCATCATTAACCATCCAAAGGTTACATTTTTTAATCCAAGTTGTGCCTTATGTAAATGTATGGAAACACATGCAGATGGGTCATTGTTAAACATTGGGTCAAATTTATAAGGGCTGAGGAGGAAATGAGATCCCAGGTTTTCATTTGAACACCATGACTGATAAATCTGCTAGATTTTGAGATGGCTGCATTACTCACAAGTTATGGAGCCCCAGTGAGTTATGCAGTTCTTCCCAAACAAGTAACAATAAAATGTTTATAGCACCCAAAAGCATCATATATTGTGTTCAAACCATTTATTTTGTTTGCTATTTTCCTCTTAAAAGTCTGCTTCTTATTCTCATCTTCTCATGTAGGTTAGTTACTCGAGAAACAATGATGTCATTCTTATGCACAAAGTTCAGCTACATTCAGAAACATAGTATAAACCTAATTTACAGGTTTGGAATTTATATTTTGATTTGGGAAATATGGGCATATCCGTGAGGTATATGTACATGGTTGCACTATACACTGCAGCATAAAAAACACAGAGCAGATTTGAGGATTGCAATGTGTTTGCCTGCAGTTATAAACATATAAATATTTAGAAATGCCAGAACTATGAAGAAATCAGCCATTAAGATAGTTCCAGTTACATGGGCTATTGTTAATAAATAGTTTTAAACTCTAAGATACAAAGTATTTTGGCCCTTTTCATTAGTTGTATAGATAGACATACCAAGTAACTGATTTATATTTGTGGTAAGTATAGTGCCTGTTAGTTTGTAAAGGACCATACTAAAATATGTAAGATAAACAGAACACAAAGGAAAATACAGAGTTATGCTGAAAATGTGCTGTTTTCTTTAGTGCAGCACCTTCCATCTACAAGTGGGGAATGGGGAACTTGCTGGAAGCACAGGAAAGGCCTATGCCCTTCTGCTTTACTCCCACCCACACAAGTAGCACACATCCTACCTAGGAAAACTGCAAAACCAAAGCTTTGGGGTCAATGATTTTATTTTTACTGCAATGCTTTGGAATCCTTCCCTGATAATTCTCTATGCTGCTCTGAAATGCTGGTATTTCAAAGGTGCTTACAGGTGTGACTCCCCTATGATGATCACTTAAGCAAATATTTAAATCAATCCCTATTTATACTCAAGGTAAAATTCCACTGAAGACAATGATAGAGCAGTTCTCCGTTGCATGGGGAGTTAAATATCAAGTACCACAGCAGTGCTAGTTTAGGCCAGCGTGTTTCTTACACAAGAGAAGAAAATAGTAGAGTGAAAATAGCAAGACCTACACTTTCCCTGTCCCTTCCATTGCAAACAATAGCAGAAAGAGGTGAGAAATCTGAAAAATACATGTTGTTACTGCTGCCTTCTGTTACCTGCTGTAACTGCCTGCTTATTCTCTGGGTTCCCTTACACCATGCCTTTAGCCATTATCCACCTTTCCAAGCTGAATTTTCCACTCTCAGGCCAGACCTCCCTAGATTTTCCTACGTCTCATCTGGGATTCATCACAGTAAGTCTGCCTAGCTCCAGGAGCAAAGCTCTGTTTCCTGTGAAGCAGTGAGACTGACAATCTGTAATCATCAAGATGCCTAAAAATCTAAATGCTTATGTAGAAAGCATTTTAGGGAAGAAAAAAAAGAAAAAGTGTGTATATTTATCTCTAACCTGTGCCCTAGAGGAGGCGCATTTTACATTTTCTCTCTGCATTCTTTCAGGCAAATGAAAACAGAAGATCTCCCCACAGCCCACTGAAAAAGTTCTCTGACACTTTGGTGTCTATCCTTTGCAACCTTCCACTCCTGATCTTCGTCAGACTGAGGAGAACCCTTCTCTCATACAAGCAAACTGAAAGATCATATTTGGCACTTTCATAGGAATACAGTTATTTAAGAGAATAAGTTCCATTGATTTTCAGTGATTTTCGCATGACTAAGTCCCTTCAGGTGTGTTTGAAAGGTCTGTTGTCTGTAGTATATTCCCCATTAACTTTGAATTCTCACTACAAAATAAATCAGACTGAGGTCAGGCCAGCTACGTTACCTAAGCCTGATCTACACTCACTCACTTTCCTGGCCAGCAAACACCTAGACAGGTAAGCCAGCGCTCATGATTTATTCATGGTAAGGCATTGCTAGGACTGAGATACAAGGATTAGAGATCTTCTTACAGATAACAAGGAACAGACACAAATTTTGCAAATGCAGTTGAAAAGTACTTTATCATTGCTTGCTGCTGGCCATAGGATGCCTAAATATTTACCTTGAAGTTTACTAAAATATTCTGCTTTTTATCCCACAGAGGCTCTGTGCCTTCCTTGCAGAGAAGCTGAGAGTAGTGGCTTTGGCCTGACGTGGGGTAAGCTGTCCCATTACAAAGCCATCCTGGTGGTGCACATAGCACACAGGACTGTGTTCACCTGCGACTTCTGAGGGCACTGCTTTGGTCCCCACCATGGCAGCCTGTCCCCTTCCTACTCTTCCCAAGCAATGGCAGAGTGCAGGCACAAGGACTGAGCCTTCAGACAGCTCAGCCTGCATCCACAGTTACCAACAGCGAGAGCGAGCGGCACTTAGGCTGAGCTTGGACCTGTATGATGGGATGGGTCCTACAGCTTGGGTGTGAATTGCTAACATATGCCCGAGGTAAAAGTTTCTGTATTTGCAGTTAGAAGTCAGATGAAGAGCAACATCTGAGTTAATACTGAGGTGAGAGTGCAGCTTATCACAGAAAAGCTCCCATGAGAAAGCAACAGTAGGAAACAAGTAAATCACGTACAACTTGTGCCACCAAAACCTCAATGAAGTACTTATCTCAGAGCCTAATAAATAAATAGTAGCTTTATTAGGCAAGGGAAGTCTAAAGGCATTGACTCAGAAGTTACACTACTTTGCTGTGAATTAGTATAACTTAGTTAACCAAAGCATTGCAAAAAATCCTCTTTAAACACTTGCAAAGCCTAAGAAATACCTCAAGAAAGACACCTTTATTTAAAAGTTCTACTGCTCCAGTAAGGAAAAAAGAGTGTATTTACTTTGTTTCCAAAGGATAAACTTCCTGTTTCCCCACACAGGTTGAAACAAACTGCTCCTTATCCCAATGTCGTTGTTTTTTGGTTTTTTTTTTTCCTTTAGGAGTACTGGGCACACGAGACTCATTTGCTTTGCTGATGTGTGTGCACACTACACCGAGTGAGGAGTCAGGAATCACAGACTGTAGCTCTTGGCCTGTAATACCAACACTCAGACCTACAGCGAAGTGTAGAACGCTTGTTTTGCTAATCTAAACTGCTTTTGTTCATCCGCTGCTGTTGCAGCACCCGTGGCAGTTGCCAGCCATGCACATTTACAAGGAGTGGCAGCGCTCACACTCCATTTTCCTACGATACTGGTACTCCTAGCTGGAGACCTGCAGCAGTTTGTAAGCCCTGGTGTAAGGGCTCTATAGGTCCAGTACTAATGCTGTAGGTTTGCCACGCCACCACAGAGCTCTCATGGCCAGGGAGGTGATCACTGCCCCCCGAGTGCAGTGTGGTTCCATTGAAGTCAGGAAAGCAGGTGCCAATCGTGCCAAAATCTATCAGACTTGGCAAAACAAGTTCTGATTTCAGGCTCTTGCAGTGCTTTTGGGGGCCACTGGAAAGGTCTGCTGTTTGAAAGGTACCAAAGACACCCTGACAGAAACCAAAGCAGTGAAAGGCAGTAACAGCTACCCTAAACGAAGGGAAGTCTAACTTCAATAGCCACAAAGACCAAATCTGAGTTTTCAAACTACCATCACACCCCATGTATTTATGTTATAATCCTGCTCCCTCTTCTCATGTGGATTCTGTGGATCTAAACACCTGTGTCTGTATGGTTGATGCAGACTCACCTCAAGAGCCTCCACGTGCTCAGTGCTCTGAGACCGCCTGTGATAAGCCACAGTTGAACTTCTCAAAGCCACAAATAGATGCTCCATATAGTGACTGCAGATGCCAGACTGGAATGTGTGACAGTGGAAAGACCTTAACTGATCTCTCAAACGTACAAATGCCCACAAGTTTAAGCAGGGGGCTGGGACTGCAGCTGAAACACGTATAGTTTCTAAGGTATTAATCCTTCTAAGAGAAGTTGTGGGTCCACAGAGAATCACAGAATATGCTGAGTTGGAAGGGACCAACAAGGATCCAACTCCTGGCCCTGCACTCATTCCCAAGAGTCACACCACGTGTCTGTGAGTATTGTCCAAGCACTTCTTGAACTCTGTCAGGCTTGGTGCTGTGACCAGCTGTTCCCCATTCAACCCTTTTTTTTTCCTACTTGCACTGCAACAGCTGCAAGATGATGCTGTCTAGGCTTGATGGAAAGGACAGGCCTATGTGGTGGTAGCATATTATTAGCATTATTACCCATTAGTTCATGGGTATTAAATAAACGTAAGGGGAGCTTGGGTTCTACAAGATTTCACTTCCCCCCGGCTCTGTCTCATGCAGCAGCTGTCCACTGTGACATGCCTGTTAGCAGGGAACAAGTATAACCCTTTCAGCCTTGCTCAACCCCTCAGAACAAATAGTTGGCCTCTGGTAGGGACATGAGTGTGATATGTGTAGAAACCCCACGATGGTCCCAGCGGGAGGCGGGCAGTGCAGCCAGCAAAGTTGTCGGCTCTCTCCACACCTCTAACGTGTCGACAGTCGCAAAATGGTGCTGGAATAATTTCTGTATGAACAGCTTAGTAACTTCCTGCAGAGACTTGAAGCTTAAGATGGGTTATGGTCAAGCTTGCTGTCCTGGATTTTCTGTATCATACATATTAATGTAAAAATTATTGGAAATATAATTGTTTTATCTTTGTGCTCTTCAGTAAATGCCAGAATGCGTGGGGAATATCCTTGTCTCTTTGCCACTGGGACTGTGGCATACAAACATACAAATGCCCTGTTAACATATGCGCTGTTTCTTAATGTTTTATACCATCGTTTCCTTGATCTTCGTAAAAAAACTTGACAACTCAGTTTGGAAATTGCATTCTAAAGCAAATGTGCTTACAGGATTTTGACTTGAGATCTCTGTGGGATACTCCAGAAAAAAACACCCTAATTAGAACAGGCATTCATCCTTCCTTGCTGATGTTGTAACATAAACGGTGAACAGAAAAAGCAGGGATACTAAAGTTCACGAGAACTGAGAAACATGCACAAAAGTGACTAATCACTTTCCTGTTTAAGCCTCAAACTAAGAAGTTATGTAATAAAATAAGCTGAAAGCTGTAAAATAAACTACCTATATAGTAATAATGCTTAGAGATGTGCAATTAAACTGGAAATGTGCAGAGCTCAGTTCTTAGAGGGCCTTCAGACAGAAGTCAACCACCTGAAAAGTGCAAGGAATTTGAAGTGTACTGCCTGATGGATTTCTTTAAAAAAGAAGTTGACTGGCAAAGCCATGCCATGGATAATCACAGCCTCCGCCTTTTGTTCACAGCATCAGCTCTTTCAATGGTGTTGCTGCTACAAGCAATGTAGCAGAGGAGCTCTAGAGCTGACCAATAAAAATTTGAATACTTTCTTACCAAATAAAAGCCACTGGTTTAGAAATCCCTTAATGTGGAAAAAAAATAAGTTAAAAAATTTGCAGAAATACAACCCCCCACCCCCACTTAATTTTTCAGTATTTGGAGCACTGTAAAATTAGCTCAGTGGAATAAGTTCCTGCTGCAGCTGTCTCTGTGCAGTAGGAGCTGCCTGTCCCAGAATCAAGAGATGAAGCATTTCCCTGCTCTGCTGCCTGCACACCGGGCACTGTGCTCAGCTTTGGATCCAGGCACTCACAGACCTGTTGATGCTGCAAACCAAAGGGATTTTCCACAGTTGGTTTTATCACAGCGATTGTGATTGGCAGCACCTTATCAAAACAGCCCTCATAAGTGATACCAAATCAACACTTGAGAGCACGAGGAAAAGGAATTTCATGGAGATTGCAAGATCAAAATGAAGTCCACAACATTTATAATTAAAGGAAAATTACTACAAAAGGAACTCCTGAGTGTTAAGCATTTTTAGGCCACAGGAACAAGAAAATTGGGAGAAAAGGCTGAAATGCCACCAGGCAAACAAGTTCTTGGTTACAATGAAAACAGTGGGGCCCAAGTAGAGCACCAGGGCTGCAGTGAGAGGCTGCTTGCCCAGACTGAATTTCAAGTTCTTTTCTGGGTTGTTCAGTTCTAGGTGCCACTTCCGTCCTTTTTTGAACTTTGCCACAGGATGGCTTAGCAGAAGGATAAGACCAATGATCTACCCAAATTGTACCTGATAGTGGTGACTTAAAATTGCACCAGATGAAGGAGTGACCACCTTCAGAGGGGATCATCAGTTAAGCTGATACAGGCGCATGGGGGAAATAACTGCAGACCCAGCAGTTTCTGCTGGGAGGGCTTATGTATTCCAAGCTTGATCTACTTAAGGCATTATCCATAGTGTATGAATCTCTTAATTCCTTCTCTTGATTTGTACACTGAGCAGCAGTGATAGCTGGTGGCACAGACTTGTCTGCCCCTTCAATTCTCATATAAATTCCCAACAATAAGCTTAATATGTACAGATGCAGTAGATTGGTTCTACAGACAGCTGGGGTGGACTTGTAAGAACAGGAAGAGAAAAAAAACAAAAACAATTTGACCCTACTAGTCCATATGTAGCAGAAATAGAGAATTAAACTCTAAACACCATAAAAATGTATTATTCAATTTTAGTTTAAACACAGAAGTCCCAACAACCCTTTCACCGAGTCTCACACGCCAGATAAGCATAAAACTCTACAGTTAAAAAAGCAACAGAGTTACACTGAACTTGTGGAAATTTTTTCCCTAGATTTGATTCCTAGACACTGACAATTATAGTTAACTGATTCCTCCCTCTGTCACTACAATTCACCCAGCTCGTACTTCCATTTATGTCCTGCTGCAATAAAAAGATCCTGCCTCGTTCTCATCCATCAGGAGGAAGAGAGGTTATGGTCATCAACTTCTCACAGCCAGAATTACTGGAGAGAATTCCACATCTTCCTCTGAGAGGATGCAATGTTACCATCTTCACTGTACTGTTTTCTAATCCCTGGATTATGCTGAATGGAAAGAGAAGGAATTCCAAGAATTCTTCATTACTGACAGTAAAACAGGACCTAAGCAAGACCAGTCAGTCCTGCCAATTTTTGCATGTTCTAAAGAAAAACACAGAACGTGCACTCTGCTGCAGGAAGCCCAACTACCTATTTCCTGTAAAATTTGTATCACGGGAAAAGAGGGAAACTGAATGTACTGACAGCAACTTTTCCTTAATTGCACAAGTTTTAATCTCTCCCTCTGATACATTCATTGTACAGTTAAAACAGTTGGAGGTTTAATATCACTTTTCTTTTAATTAGCTGTTTCATGTCTCTTTTTTCCTCCAAGTTGGTAAAGTTTTGCTTATCATCAGATAACTACCTCACATACACTGCAGAGAGGATTAAAGTACAACAGAGGGCACCTTGCTGAGGCTTTGTCAGAGACAGGCAGTGGGTCTGTACTGATGATACAGGATTCTGCACGCTGCTGGAATACAAGATCCTTGTCTCTGCCCTTTTCTCAGGTGGAGCTGATGTGCCTATACTGTGCTCTGATGAAAACCTGGCTCTAATGTTGCTACCCCTACTTGAAAAAGTATTGATTTGTAATGAAATAAAAGGCTTTCTTCCTGTTTAGAAAACTGTTAGAGGAATATTCTTAGTTAAAAATGGAAAGAGCTGAATTTATGGAAATATGGAACATTCTTTTCAAGAAAAATTACTATTTCAAACTTAGTTTCCTAAATTTGAGAAGAAGTTTGTGATAAGGCTACTAACTAAGCCAGAGGTGAGAGATCATTTTCTCTAACGCTTGTTGAGTCGGACACAAGTGCCTGTATTTTCCATAGGAACTGGACAGGCACTTCCTAGCAGTGCCTTGGGTTTTGTTGTGGACCAAACAAACTCATGGGGAAGCTGTACTGTCTAGGAAGTGGAAGAAGAAAAATCTCTCCTTCCAGCCAGAATATTAAACCCATCCACATATCTGTCATTTTGGTAACCTCTTGGAAAACAGCTTTTGAGAACACCAAGATAAGAATCTCTGAACAGAAACAAACTGTCTAATACTATTCTTACAATGGAAGTGGCCTGAAATAAAATGAGTCCATACGGGCTGGATGTAGTTTAAAATAAAACTGAATTCTAAAATAAAAATGAAAATTCTTTCTAGTTTGTGCTCTGCAATACAGTGAATTGTATTATAATAGTTCCCAGGGCGGACACTCTTCTATAATAAAACTTATTTATTTTGGAGTAAGTTTGCTCCAAATGCGGTGTAGGTTCTTTTGGTATAACACACCCACACCCACACACACCCCCTCAGCTATTTCTCTAGAGCAGGGTCCATACAGAGAACTGTTCTGGAATTCTTACTGTGGCCATTTACTACCTAATAAAGACATGCTGTGAGCTGATGGGAGATTCTAGAAATGCTCCCTTTGGAGAGAGAAGCTCTTTGTGAGTGACACATGCCTTCTGTTTTAAGAAGTATAGCCCAGAGTTTGGGGGTTTGTATCAGTGTGAAACTATTGCATCAGTTCAGAAGAGAGATGTGACAGTCAGCTAGATACTTGCATTATTAAACACAGAAATGCAAAATAGCAGGAAGAGCAGGGCTGTGGAAAAGCAAAGCCAAGTTGGGTAATTGTAACTCATTGGAGCATTTTAATTCAGAGCTTCCTCTGCTCCTGCTTCTGGCTTGCCAGGGTAAGAGCGGGAATTTTCTTAAGGTTAAGAGGGCATAGGAAGGAAGGTGTTTAAAGTTTGTCCATGACACAAAAATAGGTATTGGAAAAATGTCTGTTGTAGTGAAGTGAAAGCTATAAGGAGGCAGTACAAGTCCTTGCAGCAATACATAGATAATGTCCCCAGTAAAGCAGAAACCAAAAGAGGTTATGAGCACTTCATTATTGTTCTTCAGATCATCCAGCAAAACCTACTGGAAAGGATTCCACATCATTCCTGGAGATAAATCCTGGAGAAGTTTTTGTGTTGGTTTTGCAGAAACTCAAGTAAAATGTGGTAAGCTCTTTGCTCTTCACAGCTTCAAGGAGCTTTTCAACTGCCTGCTGATAAGGCAAAGCCTCTGTACAGTGTTTGCTGCCGTTGCGCTGGCAAGAATTCCTTTACATAACTTCAAGAGTCAACAATTCCACATGCAAAATTCTAGAAACAATATGAGAAATGGATATGCATCAAGCTGGTCAGCAGACTGTGTCGGTTTGGATATTCTGATCACTGCAGAAGGAAAAGTGTGTTTTGTTCCCATAGCTTCTTACGGTTTCTGTTACCACAGCACCTGTAAGCCCTGGACTGCCAGTGCCTGATGGCTTTTGCCAATGAAACCTCTGACAAAGATTCTCAGCTCCAGAAATGTAGCTAAAAGAGCAGATATTCCAGCAGCAGAACAACACCAGCAACTGGAAACCAGCAAAATGGATGTGGTCTCTTTGCTAACAATACTGGTCATACCACAAAAATGCCACCTTCGCCAGCATTCACAGAGGCACAGAGGAGCCTGACAACATGAGTGTGCCTGGCTTGACATCAATGCAGAATTTACAGCAGCTGCACTGCAGTGGAAGGGCAGTTCTGAGCTGCAGACTGGCCCAGCAGCAGTCAGAGGGCAGCCTGTGGGCACAATGACCAGCAACACCCGCTGGCAGTAGCCACAGGAGAAAGATGTGCTGTTTACTGGTGCCCTTGCACTGCTGAACTACAAAATGCTGTGGAAGGAAAGGTCAAAATGGGAAAAAGAATTCTCTCTTGCTATCTCCCCGCTTAGGTCCCTCAAGATTATTTTCTACAAATGACTGTCATTCTGGGAAAGGGTCTAGGCCAAGGAACACACATAGCTTAGCAGGAAGAATAGCTGTTAAGGTTTCCGTGCACAGCTGGTTGTCTCACTGCTCTCTGAGATTTTAAGGGGCATAAATTGAACTGTAATAACTTACAGAACTGTAAACTGGCATTGATTTTAGCTTTCCCTATTATGTCAGCTATAATTTGCAATGATTTGGGAGCTCTTCAAATAATTGAACCCTCCTGCACCAGGTGGAGTAGGCACCTCTGTAGAAAAGATAATGTGGGCAAGCTGAGAGTAGAAATTATCAGACCTCTCCCTAGGCAGGCCACCCCTAAGAATTATAGCCCCCAAAACAAGCCTAAAAAGGGCAGTCATTTGTCTCTAGGGAAAAAGAATTCAGACACAACTTTTGTGGCGTGCTGGAGAAAAGAGGCTGAAAGGAAAAGGAGCAGCATCCTCCCACTTCAGATAATCTGGGGAGAAGAAGCAGCAGGGTCCTGTTTCTGGAGATTAGACTGCATGAGAAGAACAACTCGTGCCTATTCTGTGGCACTCCCTCTGACCCCAGACCAAGATGAGGGTATTGATGCTCTGCAACACGTTTTCCTTCTCCCAGTAGTTCTGAGGCAGATATCGACACATTAAACCATAAAAAGATCTTGCTGTAGATCCACACGCTAACAATTCTCAGTAAACTTCATCATGTGCTTTTTAAAAAATTACAGCTGGAGTCATGTGCATATAGGAACGCTTTAAATGTGTTGATAGGGGATTGTGCAACCACCAAGAAGTGATCAGAAAGCCTGGGTTCCAGAGAGCTGAGATCTATTATCAGTGGCTTAAGACCTCGGCTAAAGAAAGATAATCACAGTAACAGACAGGGAAGCCTGAGGAAGTATCGTAGCCAGAAAAATACTTGAACCAAATCCATACCAGAGGGAACTGCCACATCCTGCATGACTGCCTTTTTCACACTGTGGTATGTTTGATCATCACTGGACCTTGTGCTCAGGTTTACTAACTAGGGGTAAATTTTATGAACTCCATGCCATGAACTTTACCAACCATGTTTAGTCCAAACAACTGCCCAAGCCCCAAAATTTATGCTATCTTGCCCTAGTCCTGCATAAAGCATAAACTCTGGCTCCCTGCACTGGAGCAGCTGTGTGGAGGGAAAATGCAGACACACACATACAGACGTGGCTTAGCTTTAGACACTTGGATGTTCAGTCTTGACTTGAATTTACCTTTGTCTTCTTACAGAGGCTATAATGGGAGTGAATAAAGGCAAGGTTAAATAGTATTTATTGTTTCCCTGCCAACAGCTACCTCTAAACAGACAACCCTGTTACTGTAGTAAAAAAGTGTAAGACAATCCAGTGCACTCTAATTTGAGTTCATCCAATCTTTTGAGTTGGCAACTGATGTAATTCACTGAAGACAGAGACAGTGGAGGAGTTCTCAGGGGTCATTTGAAGTGAACTAACTCTGATCAAAATAGTCATATCTGTGCCAAAGTCTAAACAAAAACACATGAAATTTAAGCTATAGCAAGACAGATCAGAGCTCTATAATTGCCTTGATCTTTACAGTATGGTGAACTAAATCATTAGAAGCAAATGCTCTCTGATCTGGCATTCTTGAAGACAAATTTATTTTTCCTGTGTCTAAATAGAGATGTAGCAAGCTTGTTTCCCATTTCAGCTCTTAAGATTATCATAACCACCATCTTTTTTTTTTTTTCCTAAAAAAGGAAAATTAAGCTATCCCAAATTAACAGATCCATGTGAATACAGACCAAAAAAATGTTTATATTAAGCTGCTTGGCAATCATACAGTTTCAGAGGATTTATCTTTTATTATTCTTTCTGTGTAAGTAGTGATGCTTCACTCCTTAAAACCTCATCATCTTTTGATCTTGTTCTAAATTCTTTTCAATTCTACATCTTAAAAGAACAGAGTTCTCTTTTGTTATCTGAAATTTTGTAACACTCATTTTTAACAGTGCATCCTGCTGATAATTAGGCTGATCTCGTGAATCAGTTAATTTTCTATCTGGATGCTCTTAGCATTTTCTTAGAAGCTCATTTTGGACACTAGTTTAAATCACCGATAGCAAGTTTTTATGTGTTGCTTATTTTTAATGTGGTTTGTGTTTCATTAAAAGTTTTAAGTCCTCCTGTCACAGACCTCAGATAATGTCATTTCCTAGATGTCACTTGTGTGACAAGCCTTTTCCATAAACTCTGTTGAGAAGCCTGGGCACAAGCTTTTCTCTTACCCTCACAGAAGAAGGACCCTGCTGCCAAGACAGTGCCCTGAAGTAGCTTCAGAACTCCACTTGCTGGGGCTGTAACCCTGTGACACTTGGGGTTTTCTGTCAACTTCTTTGGGAACATATGGTCACCAAAGCAAGAGGGAACACAAGATTTCAGAGGGCTCCAAAATACCACCCCATTCACTTATTTAAATCTGTGTACCTACTTGTCACCCACTGCTTGAATCCATTTCTACCCAGCTCCTTCCTGCTCCTCAGTGCCCTGGCTTTGAAGGGTCAGGGTACTGTTGGAAATGAGCATTGTATGCTCTTTCAGTACTGGAAACCCTTCTTCTCCCTGTGCCCCCAGTTTTTTCGAGTTTTTGCTAATCAAATCATACTTCTTCACCATGAACATGTGACTCTCATATCCCTGCCCTGGGCAGACTTGCTGTATCTGTATGAGATCCTTTCTATTCCCGTTCTGTGTGGTTACAGTACCCAGATAATACTGGGTTATTGTCGATTCACCAGACTCCATCCTCCAGGTTGCATTCCCTCCACTCTTACCTCTGACTGCTGTAGTTCAGCCTCAGCCATCCCTTGCTCACTGGGAAAGGCAGTCAGTTCAAGGCTGGCCTTTTAGCAGTGCTTTGATGAATGGAATATGACTTGCATTTCACACTTAATGAAATTTAGGAGGCAGCAGTTTGAGATACTAGAAAACTTGGCAATAAAATGCCAATTAGCTGTGACTTAACACAGTGTATTAACACAGTGTTTGATATACCCAATGTTCTCCCACTATTCCTTATTATTGAATTGTATCCATTTAGTCCCATTATGCCTCCTTGATAAAGAGATTATGCAGTCCTTTGCTTCCCTGTTCACTCCATGTTTTTCAGGTGGATTTTACAGGCTCCTCTTAGCTCCACAGTGCCGTGCCCAGCTGCTGTGATACCAAACCCAGCTCACTCAAAGCAAGCTCTGATATATCCACACTGTAGGCATATTGTAGCACAACAGCTGTGAAGGAAACTGAGGCTCTTGATGATAAAGCTGCAACAAGGGAAATTCCAACTGTATATTGCAAAAAAACTGAAACGAGCATAGTGAAATACTAGAACACGCCAGTGACTGTGGAATCTCCAGCCTTGGAGGGACACAAAACTTGACTGGACTGATCTTGAATAAACAGCTGTGACTGTGAGGTTGGCCCTGCTTTGGACAGGAGGGAGAACTGGATGAATTATCAATTATATGATTCTATTGTCAAAATAGTACAAACCCATCATGAAGACAGGTATATATATATATATATTTATTTTCTTATTTCTTATCAGATATATATATATTTATTTTCTTATTTGCCTATCTTTTAAAAATGTTTTCAACTAAAATACACTGGAGCTGGAGAGATTTAGTCTCTCTAACTGGACATTCAGTGTAGCTATGCTGCAGCAACTTCTGCAGTTTCTATTTTGACTATATCATAAACTTAGGTGTCTGAACAGCTGCCAGCTGCTCCTGAGATACATCAACAGCCTAAAGCAGATAAAGAAGTGACTCTACCTTTGTCCCACAGTAAACAGTCAAATTTTAGACTACATCACAACACCAGCAGTTTAAAATTGTACCTGATGCCGTAACTGCCTGAAGTACACATATAGTCAAGCTCTCTGACATGGCATATGGAAAAGGCCCTTCAGGAGATGGCCTGAAGGCATGTCCATGATGTTACCAAGTAGTAAGCAAAATGAAAATCCTTATTTTTCAATTTTATTACATCTCAGCTGGTAAAGGAGTAGTGAAAAACAAGATGCTCTTTGGTTGTGGAGCCCCACCAATATGGGCTGCCTCTGTCCCTAATGAGCAGTGCACATAACACTGAGACACTTCTTCGTTAGCGAATCCACACTCATTTCATTTATTGTGGTTCCCTTCTTCTATTCTTCTCCTCTAACTCACCCTATTCCTCAGGCTGCTCTGGAATATGTTTTGCATCACTCTTTCCCCCCTTGGTGTTGGCCATAGCAGCCCCATCCCAAGGTGCTGCCTCGGAGCAGTGCTGCACTGTAACAGATGGCACCTGGGACAGGTACTGGCACAGCGGCCTTGTGGACCTGACAGAAAAAAAGCCCAAAGCAAGTGCTACCTGTACTCTCTAAGGGAGAAACCAAGGCACAGAGATATGCTCCCTGCTGTTATCAGCCCATTTTTTGTTCCCTCCTAGTTTCTCCAGTACTTTTTTCCTGTTTCCAAGTCCCCAAAGACACTCCTGCTGAAAAATGAAAATCACAACACAGAACCTTTTCTTTTGAGGCAGAAACCTCTCCTCCACACAACCTCTAATATTAACTATTTCCGCCACAAAGGAGGTGGTAAAATTCTTCATTCGTGGGAGTTTTGTTGATTTGATGGTAGTTTAAAAAGCACAGAATTTCCTCATGTTTAAGCCATGGTTTGCACGCACCGTTTCTTCCTAACCCCCAGCCCCACCTCACGGGCTTGGTTTTGGTTTAAATCAAAGGCTTTTTTGTACATATGAGCCAGAGCTCTGGGAAGTGTTTTACATGGGTATAAATACTTCATTGGGCTCCAGTGCCAAGCTAACTGTTCAGCAACAGTCCTCGTGTTTGCATCCTTGGGACCAGCTCACAGCACAGTGCTTTGTTACACTGCACTTCAGCACCTGGGAATGGGAGTCACCCCCATGAATAGTGGGAGACCATTTGAAAAACAGAACTGCAAGTTTGGTGGAAGACAAGAAAGAAGGCCAGTACAGCATTTTTTCATGTGAATAGTTTGCTGCGATGGAGGGAAAAATACAGTTTTCATCAAGATCATTTGATGAATCTTGAATAAGAGAATCTTGAATGCAGTTTTAGGAAGTGTCTTTCCCAATGCATGGAGAAGCCTTCAGTTAAAAAGGAAATACTTTTGACTTGTAACTGGACCTTTACAGCAAGCAGACAGCCAGGTTATCTCAATTTGTCAGAGTTTACTCTGGACTGTGTAAATTGCAATTCTCTCAAGAAAAGAGTCTCTGCCCCTGTGCTGCCCTTATTCAAAGGCACTTCAATTTATCAAAGTTCATGTCTTAATTGTGATGATTACATTCTTGTGCTTACTGGTTTATGAAGAATAAAGCACTTGTCTGTCTCCTAAAATTACCACGTTCGTGCCAGAAAATGAAAGAAAACACAGAAATGTGTGAAGGTCACAACACGGTGTGTTGTTTGCAGACAAAATTGTTGATTCCTCCCTCTCTGATCATGTTCAAACCACTCTCAAATCCCTGTACTGATCTGGCTTGAGGGCCACCCTGGCAGGAAAGGACTGAGCCTGAGGAAGAGCAAGGCAGCAGAACAGCCCAGTCTGGAGCCTGGTGATGGAAGAGCCTGAGAACTGGACAACAAGTCTGAGCAGGTGGAGAAGCTGCTGCAGCTTAGGAGGTGTCTGTGCTCACAAAAGTAGCAACGTGTAATTTCTTTTGTGAAAGCAGAAATTCCTAAAGGTAAGACAAAAGCCTTTCCCCTCCCATGGTGCCTGGCTATACAGGGAATGGTGCCATGAAGTGTCAGCTCGAGTGATGCACATTCTAATGGCGCTTGTTGATTTATGTCGGTATGCAAATGATGAAATCTGCTCCTTAAAAGCACTGGCCTGGACTTCCTTCTGAATGAGAGTCCAGCTCAACAGCCACCTCAGAAGGTGGAAATAAATGTGCCTGAGCAAGTACTGCATAAATGTGCCACATAAATGTGGCAACTGCCACAGGAAAAAATCCTCCTTAGTGTTAGCAGCGAGGGTGAATCAGCTGCCCGGCTGTCATCCAAGAGTGAATCCAAACTGGGAACCCAGAGGTAACGCTCTGCCCTCAGGACAGCCAGAGGTCAGTGATGTCACTAAATCTGGCTCCCTCACACTTTGATGTCTACAGAAAAATGTTTCCAGCAGGTTTCAAACACTAAGAGAATACAAGATGACACTAACACGCCAAATCCCTCTAAGGCTATGAATTCGGAGTCTTTTTTCTTTTCCTTGAATGCTTTGGGTAAGAGAATTAGTACCTAATCATAAGATGAAAGTTTGTTCAGACCACAAACAAAATACCCCATGGCATTAGTTGTAAGTGCGTGCCACATAAGTTTTACTTGCCCCTGGTGAACATTTGAAAGTTTAGAAATTGGAATTATTGCACTGCTGATCAAAAATGCCTGAAATAATACAGACTCTGGGCCCAAAAACATCCCAGAAATCTGTTAAATCAAAAATGCAAATTAAGAACACACATTTTTGCACCTGGAGCTCATCAATTCTGGGACATCAGACACACTTATGTATTATTTGGATTACTAGGAAAACTTTAGACAATTAGGATATTTTTATACATTATTAATTTTAAAGAAACACAAATCACATATATCAGTACTGTGAGTATTAGTATGTTGGTTTAAAACATACCAATAAAGATGTAAATACAATTAAAAACATACTATTGACAAAGATTTCTAAGTGCTTTTCTTCAGATGAGCAGATTTATAAAAAAACAAAGTGTCTGGGAAATATTTTCACTGTCCCTGAAACAATCAATAAATCAATGTAATAAGAAAGAGGAACATATTGTAATTCAGAGCAAAGCAAAGGCATTGGAATTCTGCATCTTGGTTACATTTTTGCTTTAAGCAATTAACTTAATCTCTCTTCCTTTTTAGTTTTCCTATTGGTAAAACAGGAATTGCTTGCTTCAAAAACCCGTCACAAGTGTTATCAAGAAGAAATGCTGTCACAATTACTGAGGTAGGTGAGGTCCTGTCAGCACACAGTGAGCCACCCTCACGGTGAGGGGTGCTGTGACAACCTGGCAATCCTGAAACTGGAGACTCAGCATTGTTAATAGAGTGAGATTAGAACGGGCATAGCCCTGCAAGCCGGCACTGTTCCATGTTTGGTACAAGAGGAGATTGCCTCCATAGCACATTTGCCTGGTTGCATATTGATTTGGCCTCTCTGATTACAAACAGAACCTAAACTGATTAGAAAACAATTAGGAGTAAATCTATATGAATGGATTTTTTTTTCTCTTCTCTCTTCCTGGCCAGTTAGCTTGATGTGACATGAGTGAATTTGACTCTGTGCCACTGACGTGAGAAAAGCGGGCAACAAGACCATAAATTATCATTGCTGATTCCACTATGAACTGTGAAAGTAAGTATTTATTCATTCTAATTCTCAAGAATGAAAAAACTCTGCCATCTCCAGTGGCCTTAAAAAGGAATAACAAAACCTAGGTATGGCTTCTTGAGAAAATACTCCCATTACCTGTGACCTTTGGGCAGCCTTGCTGAAGCTGTACTGGTGATACAGGCTCTTGTTTGTCCCTTTAGTCACTCACTTAAATGCTGATGTAACAGTCTAAAGGAAAAGTTGCCATGGATTCACAGTAACTGCCTGACCTCAAAAAGAGTCTAATAATGACGAAGACTGGAAAAACTTTCGCTTTTAAATTTATCACGGGGAACTAATGCTTAGTGCTATTCCACTCACAGTTTGCAGGTACTCCTATGCTACATGAACAATTTCTCTGGAAAAATAACACTTTTTTTGTTTGGTGAGCAGCAAAGCTAACAAAGCCTGGGTCTGGACAGATTTGCACACTGTGTTCCTTAATTCACCCCCTGCTCTACAGAACTCCCATGTTTTCACCATGCTCCCAGTGCTAACGCCTCCCCCACATCCTGTATCTGCAGTTATACAACATTCAAGCTATTCCAGGGATGACTCATCATCTCTAATACTAAATATATCAGAATAGATAAGAATATGTGTGTGTATATCTATATATAACTGTATATATCAGAATATTTAATACCCTATTTAAGAATCCACATGTATCTGAAAGGTAAAGTTCAACCCAACCAGCATCTCACAGAAACTGGGAGCTTGTCACACACCTAAAGATTTTTCACCAAACAGGTGGAAACTCCATATCTTTGGAAATATTGATCATCTCTAAATGTTAATCAACTAATTAATCAACTAACAATTAATCAACTAACAGCTCAAATCAGACATAAACCCAGACCAACTAGTCTGTGACAAGATGATACTCCAGCTCTACTTCTCACGAGGCCATAAATGCTCTGTGCCACTGCCTGGACGTTTGGCACTGATATTTCCTTTACTTCAAGAACTTCCAGGTTACACTGCTGCAACTGGGATAAGGTGAAGCAACTGAAATCCTTAGGCTGCTACACCAAGGAGCTACCAGCAGCTAGCCTGCAATCCTTTCCCTTCCTTTGTTAGTCAGAATTTTGATGTTATTTCACTAGAGATGTCTTGCAAAGAGGGCTTGATCGTTCTTATGAAGTCAAGGTCCAAAATACAACTTCAGAGAGCCAATAAGGTGGGTAATTCTATCTTTCTTGTCTAGAAGAATTTTAAACAGTAATTATTTGTCATGCTAGGAGAATTTTTCTTCAGAAGACACATGAATCTAAAGAATTTGGAGTCCACTGCTTTGTAACTTGATCATGGGAGAAAACCCCATGTTATAGCTTATGGATCTAAAGTTTAAATACCTGTCACATCAACTCTCTGCTTGTCATGAATCAGCTTTTTTCCCTGTATTTTCTCCATAAGTTAAGAACAACTTCCAGATGTTATGAGAAGGTGGTAGTTTTTGCATAGCTGACACTTGAGCTGGTTCCCTCAGAAAGCTGCACAGTAAGCCAGGCTGTGGCCTCCACGTCACGCATTCTCCTACACCATAAAGGAAGAGGGGTCTCAAGTTCCACATTTGGCAATGAAAGCAGTTATAGATTTAAAATACCTGGTAATTATTATTTTGTTAGAGCTTTATGTACCACTAATGTCTGTGCTGTGATGAAAGACGTCTTCCTATGTGACTGAAGAGGCGTTTGTTGCATGGGAAGCTTAGATTGGTGTTGTCCTTGGTTGTTTCTTTACTGTCATGTTCCTAAACTTTGTGAGTGATGTAAGTACAGAACTGTCACTTGCAACCTTGAACAATTTTCAAGACAGACTGTTTTTTTGGGGATATAGACAAGGGTCCTTATTCCCTTTACCACTTTGGACTACCATTTTTTGTTCTGCCTCCATGTAATGTATTCTTAAAGCTCCCAACGCAGGTGTTCTAGATCATCTCCCTGTGTATGACACTGCTTTTTTTTTTTTTTTCTTTTAGTATTTATTTTCTAAGGCAAGCATCTCCAAAACAATCTTGATCAGTACCGAGAGTCACTTGTAGAACAAAGTTCAGTCACGCTACAAACAATTTTCTTGTGTGGGAGAAAAGTGAGACAGCATTGAATTCAAATTATACTTTATGTGGAGATGAAGAGCCAAGATTTCTTGAAGTTACAGTGCTCCAAGCCACTACTGGCAAATCTCCTTTGGCCCAATGCTGCTTTAATTCTCCCAGGGCATGCAGCCCTGAAGAAAGGGAAAAAACACAGCCAAGAAAAAGCAGCATGCCTACATGTAGCAAATAACTTAGCATGGTGGCTCACAGCAAATGAGGGAAAGGAGCACAGTGGAAAAAGAAGAGACAGGAAACATTAACATTTTTGCGATTTAGGTAGATTAAACCATTACTTTGAAGATTCAAATCTCCTACTGATCATGGAGAAAAATGGAAGCTATTTTGACTGAAAGAAAACAAAGTCACATAATGAATTGCTACTTAAAGATAATGGTAGTACTGCAATGCATTCCATAAATATTCTTGAATTAAACAGAGACATTTCAGTCCTCCTTCCACCCAACACAATAGAAAAAAGACACCAAAAAATGGCTTGTCCCCTTTTAACCTAGACCTAGATCTAACCTGTATATGTAACCTAAAACCTTAAATCAACATAATGCAATCAGAAAGATGCAGAACAGTGTAATGAAAAACTTGGCCTTTTAGGTTGTCCAACAGATGACACATTCCTTCCTTTGCAACCAGTATCTGTTTGTTTGATTGAAATCTGCACCGAACTGTTCCTGTGTAGTGCAGTTTGTCCCTCAACTGCAAGGCAAACAGTGCACTGGGGTGGTGACTGTGCATATTTACACATAAAAGCATAGGACAAAATAGAAATATCTCACTATCTTAAGTGTTATTTCTACAAGGGAGCTCAGGCAGGCAGACACCATTTTTCACATTCAGACAGTTGTGGTGCAGGTCCTGCTGCATCACAATGTGGTTCTGGTGTTCTTCCAGAATTAGATGTTAACCAGAACTGAACATACAGCCTGAGGTGAACACAGTGAACATTTCAGCAGGCTGCATTTGCTGGGCTCTACACCTTCAGCATCTTCTGGAGAGGCTCAACAGTAACTTCCACCTCTGCAGTAAGGACCTGATGGAACATATGGAACTTGTGATGCTGAAGGATTGGTATAAAAGCACATCATCCCTATTAAGCATTTGCTGGTAGATTTCCAGGTTGATGCTTTGGATATTTATTGGAGATGTTGGAGCAACAGCAGAATACAGAAGTGGTAATGTTTCTATAAGCATATGAAAGAATAAGAGGAGGCATAAATTTCAATAACTGGTGTCCCTGCTTTCAAATGTTTAAGTATGTGAGATGTGCCTTGAATTTTGCTAAATTTAGCTTGCTTAAGTTTTATTTACTAGCAATCCTTAGAGAGGGATTCAAATGTGAACCATTTACAACAAACTTCTCAGTATATCAGAAACTAAGGCATGTTTAGGTTTATCTACATCTTTCAGTTTGTGAACATTCATTGTTCACAAATCATGCTGATTGATAATCTATCCTACATGTTCAAATTTCATTTGTGTATCAGAGGAATACACAGCTTCATTATGGAAAAGAATGAACCCTAATAGAAAACAGCAGCTAGTGCAAACAAAACTAAAGTCCTGGTCCCAAATCCTCCCAGAGACAGCAAACTGTAGGACTACAGGTGTCAAGGAATTCCTGGATGATGTTTGCAACTCTGCCTACATTATCCCAGGGAAAATACCTTGGTTTTGTCAAAGGGATCAGCTCTATGAGGTATGGTATAAGCCTTATTACAAAGGGCTGCTATAAGGTATTATATTGCAGAAACTGGATAAACACATGGGAAAAAAAAATGTCTTGGCCTAGTTCTGCAGTGTTGACCCTTCAGTGACTGCCATGGAACAGTACTTGCCTTTCGTGGTGATGATCTGGGCTTTTAAGCTCTGCAGGGTATTTTCATCCATGACATTGCCTTACTGCTCAATTTTGAGGCTTTCTGGGGTAGATATAACACTGAGCTACATGTGCAGATCTGCTTCTGACCTAATACTGGGATTACCTTCCATAGCTGAACACAGAATACCAACATCAAGTGTTTGGTCCCAGTCTCTCTCCCTCCAAAGCACACAGCTTCTCTGGTGGCAGTTCTGTACACCTGCCTGATCCCCACAGATACATGGAAGAAGCATTTCTGAATCCCAGGGTGAGATTTAGCATTAACAGACAAATAGCTTCATGTGTGCAGAGCAGTGAAAACTGGCAGCAGGCACCGTGAGGAGCCAAGAAAATAAATGTTTCATAGATACCTACTCTTCCCCTCCTTATCTTAAAGACTTTCAAGGACTTTGGATGCTCTGCAGTCTAAGAGATTAGCTAAAAGTCCCAAATCCAGCATCTGAGAGGAAAAACATTCAAATTGCTTACATGCTCTTGCATCACTCAAATAGCTCTTGTATTTGCTGTAGAGCTTGAGTGGTGCTCAGCAAATCATATCAGTCCACTGGCTGACCATACATGAACAGCATGTGTGAAATGCCCTACGAACTGCCTGACTGGGTGGCTCATGTGGTCTCTTAAAATCAGTTTCTGAAACTTATCTCTCAGTACCTAAGCAGAGGTGGAGGTTCAGAAACTCTTTTAGGCTTTCAAAGCTGTAGCATAAGTTCATACTGTTACCTGCAGAGTAACTGCTCTGTGCAGTCTGGAAATCTTCAGGGCAAACAGACATGGGCAGCAGCAAAGTGCTCAAGAGCCTGATGAAACCCAAAGGAAGTGGCACAGATATTTTGGTACAGTGCTCTCCCTCTCTTCATTCAGTAATGGACCTGTGCTGTCTCCTTGCTATGAAGCACTGTGACCATTTGTGGTTGTTCAAATTACCACAGGGTAACCAAGACACCGTAATATCATAAACAAATTCTAGCTCAGGGAAATGCACTTGGCAGTCTTCCACTTTCCTTCCCACAGCTGAAGGTATCCATGTTCCTTGGCCTGCTCCATGATACACTGCACTGTGGTACAGCTGACTATCTTGTCCCCAGGTGACCTTTTGAAGACTGACTTCCCAAAGTGACCTTGGAGTGTCTGCACGATGTTTGTTGTCCATCCCCTCAGCCAAAGATCAAAGGTACCACGTATTTCATTCATGTTGCAGAGAAACTAATTCTGCACTGGTAGAAAGAAGCAAGCCAGGAGGAATCACTGGACTGATTTAACACAGCCACAGACATGGCACTGTTGCCAGTCACTGTCTTGAGAGGGAAGAGGCCACATTTATCCAACGTTGTCTTTGCTTTTTAAATTTATGTTCTCAGAAACTCTTCACTACCCTCATCTTAGCTGAGAAGCACTGGACATCTGAGCCACAACACTCTGGAAAAGGTCTAAAAATGTTGGCTTCCCTCTCCCCAGTGCTCTTGACCATTCAGACACGGGCAGGTTGGTCATGCTGTACAGTGAGCAGCGGGGCCTCAGCTGGAACAGGAAGGCTGCCTGAAGCATCTGATCAGACTGGAGTATGGTCATACATTTCCCTCATGGCTGAGGGCAGAATTTTGCTTTTGCCTGGCTGTTGTACAGCACCTCATCCAGTGCAGTACGCTGTTTAAATGTATAACCTTGAGCTGAAAGGAATTTCTGCCCTCTCTGTACCAAGGGAACAGCGAGAGTGGAAAATGTATGTGCAGGGAACTGCCCTTTATCCTGAACACACAGACACACCCCAGCACCCCAGCACATTTCACAGGCAGTCCTGCTGCCACTGGGTCTGAAAACAGCCTGGAAAAAAGGCACCCGGGGCATTTGGGGAGCCCATTCTACCAGCTCCTCCCGGTGGTGGGAGAGAAGTAGAGCACAACTCTCTTAAAATGTCTGCATTGTCTCTGAGGAGAATGTAGTCAAATGAACTCTCCACAAGCTTTTCTGCACAGTCTCTCAAACACCTGAGCTACCCCTTCAGCAGACACTTCAGACTGGAGCCTCAGAGTAGCACACGAGATGCTCAAGATAGAGACCTGTAAAACCTCAAATATGCCTGTGCATTCCACCACAATCTCATGACCTGCACAGCTCACCCTGGTGGTCCCTTGTCCTTAACCTCTGATGCTACACACTGGAAAGGACCACCCAGCCTGTTCCCTCACTCACTGCGTGCTCTCTGCAATATCTTGAAGAAGGGGAATGAAAATACTACAAGAGTCTTGGATGCTGTGCTGCCCAAGAATATCCAACTGGAAGTGGCTGTGCTGGAAGGCACCCTCTGCACTTGCAATACAGCCCTTCCATTTTCAAATGACTGGAAGCACAGGAAAGGTCCGTCCACCAAGGCAATGAACATATATCTGAGAAGTGTGCCAACAGAAAATCCTTCCACCACAGGCAGAATCTTTGCAGCCAACAAATTTAGCAGCATTGGAGTCACTGCACTGTGCCCCACACATTTTTCCCACGTAAAATCATCCTTTCCATCTCTAAAAGTACAGTTCTTCTGCCAGCCATTCAGCCTCATGCTGCTGCAATAGAAAAGTGAAACTACTACTGAATGGAAGAGGTAGGTGATTTATGAGAGGTTTTTCTATGAAAAAACAATAATCCAATTAAAAATACCAGTGATGGATGTGTGGTTAAAGATATTCCCAAACTTAGCGTCCTTTGACTTCCCTTGGCTACCACATTTGGCAGCTAAGCAACAAAAACAAACCCTCCATCCAGGCTAATGGTTTTAGCAGCCAAAAGCTAAAAAGCATCCACCACCTTCTCCACGGACTCCCAGGCCAGACCACAAAGGAGCACTCAGCCCAGCCCCACACACTGGTTTGCAATTCCAGGTCTCAGAGGCTGAAGGGGACCTTGCACAGGGGAATGTTGCAATTAGCAATAAAAAACCCACTTGAGAAATGATGGCTCTTAGTGTATTTCACAGCAAATTTGGAAGTTGTTCTGACTGAAACCCACTGGCAGCCTCGTTTGCAGCACAAATAACACCACAGCACCATCCACTTCTGCCTTGGCCTGTCTGTAACCCAGCATCTGAATTTATTAGGAATCGATGCCCTCAAGTTCTCATACAAGTGACCTTAGAGTTGAATATGAGAGGGAGAAAGTTTTTCTTTACAGGAATTTGGAAAGATTCCTACTAACTCAACATGCCATGCTTGCAAATGTTCTATGTCACCACTGAGGAGAGGCAAGGAGTGCACCAGCAGTAAATTCATATGACAGTAGGTATAGTGGGAGCCAGCCTTGTCTTCATACCTGGTACAATAATGTCTGTGCAGTCAAGGGAAACTGAACTGCTTTTTCCTTCTTCCCTGCCTGCGAGGGCATGGATGAATTATCTCCGTGTGTGTGTTAGTGTGGCTTTGCTGAAACCGTTGGTGCTGCAGCACTTCAAAGAAGCAATCCTTTTAGTTTAGAGATGCTTATTTCAACAGCTCACTGAGGATGCTGGGGCCTGCACCCGCCCTTCTTATCACTTCACTAAGGCCTGGGAGAGAATGAAACTAAAGGAGAAAAGCAGTGAGGTGAAGTAAGCAAGGAAGAGACAGAACATCTTTACTGGGATGCTGTATTCAGGATAAAGGGATTCTCCATCACAAGCATAACTTGTAGATTTGCATTATCTCTTCCTGCATGGCTCTGCACCATCTACATGAATCTAAACCTGTCAGCTGATCAAAGCTGGGGACAGTTATTCCAACTAAATCCCTTCAAAAAGGAGAAGGGAGGCTGTAGCACTGGCCAGTCACTGCAGACCCCACAGAGGTTGTGTGAAAGCTCTGTCCGTGCTCACTGAGAGCAACATCTCAGCTCTTGGTGTTTCTGACACGTTGCCACACGTTCTGCTGGGGTTGCACACTTCAGCACTGTGCTCAGCAGAGAAATAAGCAGGTCTTTCATGGCATCACAGGGGAATGATGGATTTTCATATGGATGAGGGGAAAATACATTTCAAACCAAGTTCTCAAGAGTTTGGAAAAGACTGAGGTCTGTAAAATACTCAGGGAAACATCCTGTTCCTTTCACCTCAGTGGAGCAGGATTTCCCAGCAGGTGTGGAGAGCTCTTCTGAGGGAGATTCTCTATCTGCTGTGGGGCAGGGGAGGCTGGAAACCTTGGGGGAGCAATGAAAAACAAACACCACTTGTACTGTAGTTTAACAAAACATCAGAGACACTGAGTGTTGGATGTTGAGAGGTGAAAACACCACAGTGGTACCATTAGGGTGGGCAAGAGGTTGGGGCTTTTAATTCACATCTTTCTTTATCTCTTTCTTACTGTTTTTCCATACAGCTGCATAATCCTGCTTGGCATTTCTGCATCTACCCCTGCCTCAGGAAGGGAATAGTTTCCTGCACTCTTACATCTTGAGAGAAGGGAGGCAGCAAGTTACCCTCAGCAATACTGAAATCATGTGGCACAATGCCTCTGGGAAAGACATTACTTTCTCCCAGTAAAAAGTGGCTGAACACACTGCAGTAGCTTTTTTTTTTTTTTAATTTTTTTTTTTTTTTTAGGACAATGAAAACACACTTCTAACTGTGCCTATTTTATACTTTACATCAGAGTATCTCCTGAGGCTCTTGCCAGCCTTTCCTTTATTTCACTACTTCCTCAATCAATAAATCATCATGAATCTGATTTCCATTTGTAAGTCCATTATTGCAGCCACTGACTCTCAGCTGAGCTGAAGGTTTCAGGTATTAAATGGTAGCTACTACTGCATTTCTACTAACCCTGTGCCTCTTCTTTGGAAACAAGTTTCCACTTGAATTGGAAGCATCTGCCCAGACCTTGAAAGGCTGGCTGACTTGGAGCCTGCCAGTGAGGGGTGTCCTGGCAGAGAGGCTTGGTTGCCCTGGCACCCCTTCATTCAGGCACTGGAGGAATTTTATGTGAAGGGAACAAGAAGGGAAAAGCAACAAAAATAAATGAGAAGGAAAAAGAAAGTGAAAAAGGAGAGAAAATTACACGTGCAAAAGGAAAAGTCGCTGCATTTTTCATATACAGACTGTGCTTTGCTACAAATACAACTTTAAATTCCAAGTCAATATTCCAGAGCTTGAGGAAGATCAGAAGAGAATAAATACAAGTAATAGGACCTGATCATCAAACCTGATCATCAGCAAACCTAATGGTACTAATCACATCTTCATTTCAGGTTCTCTGGAACGCACCTCCTGTGGGTGATATCTCCTCGTAGGGTTGATTTACTATAATCCAGTGACCACCAAGCTCCCAGATTCAGGTGCTCGAAAAAACCAGATTGTCCATCCTATCTTCAGGACTAAACCCTCCCAGTAGCAATGATCAGGAAACACAAATGAAATGCAATTGCTTAAATCTTATAGGAATATCTTCCAGTTACCGCTGTAAGCTTTACAGAGTAAGAAAATATTGTAACATGTTTGGAAGAGTTTCTAGTACAACAGTTTCTAATGGCATATCCTGGTCATAGGCCTAAAAAGGTCAGCTTTAAACTTAATTACTAGCTGGGCAAAATTTGCTTGAACTTCAGAGGCAAAGTTAGGTTTCCATGTGCCATCAGAAAGTCCTGCTCAGCAAGCAGGTACAGCAAGAGAAAAACAGAGTAAATAATAATCTTATCCAATTCTCATGCTACTGACTTTTCTTTCTTCTTGCCTCGCCAAAACATGGTGATTTTGGGGAACCTGAAACTAATCTTAAAATATGACCAGAATATTCCTTTCATATTCTTTGCATCATTAAGCTGAACCTCTCCCTGATAGAACAGTCTCTGTCCTACTTAATTCTGAAAATTTCAGAGTAACTTTACTTGCTTAAAACTACTCAATTGCTGTTGAATAGAATCATAGGATTGTTTAAGTTGGGAAAAACCTTTAGGATCATCAAGCCCAGCACTGCCTAGTCCACCACTAAACCATGTCCCCCAGTGCCACATCTGCACAGCTTTTAAATCCCTCCAGGGACAGTGACTCCATCACTGCCCTGGGCAGCCTGTCAGTGCCTGACCACCCTTTCAGTGAAGAAACTTTTCCTGATATCAAGTGTGAACTTCCCCAGGAACAACTTGAGGTAATTTCCTCTTGTCCTGTCACTTGTTGCTTGAGAAAAGAGACCGACCCTCCGCTTTGCTATGTCCTTCCTTCAGGGAGTTGGAGAGAGGGATACAGTCCCTCCTGAGCCTCCTTTTCTTGAGGATAAACACCCTCAGCTCCCTCAGCTGCTCCTCATCAGACTTGTTCTTTAGACTTTTCACCAGAATAGATCTGATGCTCTTCTATAACTTTACACCATAAGAAAACCATTCTTGGGACATTGAAAACTGAGCTTCCAAAAAACTATGATAGTACAAACCACATGACTAAATTTACAAAGAACTTTCAGTTAAACTTACCAAAATCATGCTTGTGCCCAGAACCCCTTCAGTGACAAATGTCACAAAGTAATGACACACAGGAGGCAAAGTATGTGTTCAAATACAGGAACACTCAAAAGTATACTCATCATGGGTACAGTGAGCTCTCTCGCTAGGCTAGGCTATGGTAGGACAGGACTCCCAAATAACTAGCCAAAGTCAGCTGATTAAAAGTTACCTATCCTGATAAAGAATCCTAGATGTTAAGAGGATAAATATTGCTGTCACAGATCCTCTGTACTAGCCCTGCTCACCCTGTTTTAGCCAAATAATTCCTATTTTAAAGATAAGCCCTTGCCAGTAAACAAGAACTGTAATTTCTTTAACGAACAGATTGAAGGTCATCCTAATCCTTCACCCCCACTCAGTGAAAGAAAGCAAGAGCCAGCTTATCTTTTGAGGTACTCTCTATGTGATCTTCTCTCCCATCTACTTTCTCTGCCCATATTCTGCTTCTTGCTCCACTGCTGCTGGATGCCCACTCATTTGACTTCATGGTTCTCATGCTGTTTGACATTCCTCATTGCTTGCTGTTAACCTCTTTCTCTCTGCTGTTGCTTTTCTGTTTTTCACTTCTCTTCAGCTGCCTAGATCTGTTATGCTGAGTAGTTTATTGGTAAAAGAGTTTTTCTCCCAAAGCTGGGACACAGAAATCTTCCCTGAATACAACCAATTTGGTCAATGGGAGCAATACAGAGGACTCGAATCTCGAGAAATCCTCGTCTGAGGGGAGGAGCGAGGGAAGGGATTCTGGCTTCTTTCCCAATAACATAGGAAACATAATATCCTCCTTCAGCAACTACAGTTCGGTATGCAAGTGTAAATAGACACAATTTGCAGAGTTACAGTACGGATATTATTGGGTAATCTGGGTAAATATGATAACAAAATATTTATACTGTATGTTTATATAACCATGCTATATCCCCAGAAAAGTCCTTTTTCTGTTTCCTTCCATGCTCCAGTGGTAGCACACACCTGGTACATCCTGGTAGTGACACACCTTTCAATATGCTGCTCTTGTGTGTGCTCCACTCAGGACTTGCTGCCACCCTTTACCTATATCACTTAGCCCAAGGCATCAACAAGCAGGTCTCACTCCAGGCTGTGAAAATGTAGCAGCTTCTCCCCTCTCTGTCACTACGTCATCTCCTTGTGCTGTTACACACAGCTACAGCTACAAGGACGCCTGGGAATTACACTTCCAGCAGCACTGGAGCAGGGTAACTTGACAGGACACTGGAAAAATAATTGAAATTCCCCTTTCGGCTCAGCGACATTAATACGGCTTTGCTGGTTGTTGTCCCTAAGAAAGGATAACGGTAACTCAGTATCCCGACTTCAATTCTTTCCTGAGATTCTCAAGACTTGTCGATATTCGGTTGGATCCTGGTCCCGAGGCGCAAGGAAGAGCCAAGAGATGGCAGCAGAGAGCCCCGCGGGAGCGGCACCAACCCGCGGGCACCTCGGCGCGTTCTTTCCACACCGAGATGAGGTGGTCTCGGTGAGTTTTGAATATAAACCTAATAGAGGAAATAATCCTAAAATGATCTGAAAAAAATCTCACCTCGGTAATTAGCTTGTAAAGACACTGGCACTCACTCCTGCAATGATCCCAAGGCTCTTCTCTTTTCTGATTTTTTTTTTTTTTTATCCGGCAAGGGAGGAACTATAGGAATAACGAGGACTTGCTCCTTCAGTCAGTGAAAAGTCCTGGCACATGCCAGAGCTGTACAATGAACCGGACAAAAAGCAGCTCCATGAACACTTCAACAGCCACCCTGAAGGTATCTGATCAGCTCCAGGGCACCCCCCTGACACTAAGACAAGTCCAGTTCCCCTGTTTTGGTTCTTTAATACATTTCTAATCCTGGAATATTTGCTTGTGAAAAGTGTTCACTGTCCTGCTCTGGTAAGGGAGTCAGATGGCTCCCTCCAACTTCAGCTGCCCAGCAGCTGATAACACCTGTCACACCAAATCCTGCTTCGGGGGTTCCTCTGTGTGAGCCACAGCCACTGTGAGAGGAAGCACAGAGAGAATGTTTCTGCAGCTCCCATTCCCACCTCATCTCAGAATGGGCCTATGTCCATATGTGTGTAATTATAAGGCTAGGAAAGGTCACTTGTCCAGCCTTCCACCTGCTTTGGGGTTGAATATGTGCTTGAAGAAGTTGCAAAACAAGACCTTTCATTCCCAAAGGGCAAAAATGAAGACACAAGTACAGAAGAACTAGGAGGCATCTTTTGGGTGATGAGCTGCCTCCAAATTCCTGAATAAACATGTTCATGGGAAATTTGCTTTTCTTACATCAGCTTTAGCAGCAGCTGATATAAAGGAAAGATATCAAAAAGGATATAAATGGCATTAGGAACTGGAACATTGCTGCAGTTAAATTAGTACTTGTACTCCCTTCCACAGCACTGTAAGCCTATGCCATGCATTAAGGGCATGGGATGTCTGCCATGAGCATGAGCTCTTACTGCTCTGAAAGTTGGACTTAGAGCTGTGTTAATGAACACCTTTAACTGGGATTTAACAGGTGAAGAAATAAGCTCTTCTGTACTACTCTGCAGGGTCAGCGCAACTCTGTGTTTATCTACCCCACACAAAGGTTCCCAACATTGTTTATTGCTGGGATTGACTTCTAACGAGTAAGATTTTTCAAGAGTAATTTGAAGAATTGTCATGGAAGGGCTTACTTCATTTATCAGTCTCCTAGACTGGCCATTCTCCAGGGATGCCATACAGGGTAAAGAACTGGGACCAACTCTAAGTAAGAGGCCAAATTATTTCAGAGTGCCTGGAAAACTCTGAGTGCTAAAGAACAGTAGTTGGAGCCCTGAGAACTTTTAGTTGTTCCAAAGGTCAGACAAGATGAACATTAATCTGCAAAGCTGCATAAAACTATCAGTCCCACCATCTGAATCTCTACTGATTTCCTCCAGACTTGTCAGAACTTTGATACTGCAGGCTGTTTCTTGTCTAATGACACACAAATGAATTTCCAGCTGCATTAGTCTCCAGTCCTGACTTGTGTAAGACAAGGCGAACATCACTGTTCATCCCTGCATGAGGTAGGTAAATACTTTCTCTACAGAGCTGGACTTCTACAGGACAATGGAAAACGAGAAAGAAAAATTGAATTTTGTTTCCAGGCCACTTAACTCATTTTTCATTTTGATTTCACTTGATGAGCCTACACTCCCTCACACACATGCACACACTCCATCTCTCTCTTTTTATCCAACTGTCACAACCCAGTGCTGCAAGCCACTGACCTTTGATGGTAGCTGAGATCTGCTCTTCCAGGTTTATTGTCTTTGAAGATCTGCCATCACAGTCAGCATAAACTGTCTCTTCTTTTGAGCAGACCCACCATCACAGGGTTAATTCTGTCAGGCATCATTCTTGTGAATTGGTAGGAGTGAGGCTTGTGTGTGACAGGCTCCAGAGGCTTCTGCAAGATGCAGATGAGGTGAATAGTTAAGACAGTAGCACAAAAATTCTTTTCTAACAAGTCTCCTCTTGGGAACTGCAATCTCATTTAGACTTGTGTAGACTTGTCACCAAGTATAAGATTTTGAAATCTAGTAAAAAATTAGCCTAAAAATAATACCTCAAAGTCATATATGCAAAGTAATATAAAGTTAAGAGATGCAAAGTCTGTAGAAATCAAGCTATTATAATGCCAGGATAATTATCAATTCTTTCTGCGAGTCTTTAAGCAAGCACAGTTGGTATGGGGGTTTTTTTATTACTGTATTCAGTGATACTTTAATATCCTTCACTTGTCCTTAAATATCAAATAGAATCACTGTTTGATTTATGAGGTTTAAAAATCTCTTTATTAATGGTAATGTAGAGGTTTCACAATAAATGTAACAGCATGTTGCCTGGAATAAAAAAACAGACCCCCATTCACATTCCCAGGTGAGAGTTATCAATACCTTGTAGCCATCAGACTGGGCAAAATGATGAATTCCTTTAATGAACAGGTGAATTGGAGGTCAAACCAATTAGCAGATAAGCGTTTATTTAAAAGGGAGATTTAAAGGTTCTTGTGAGAGGGAAGATAAAGCTTTTTCTGTCAGTTCCTGCAGTCTGTTTGAGAGAGGTGCCATGGACAGGAACACCCTGCAGTGAGGCTGGGCAGTGTGTGCTGTCAGTGCCACCCCTGCTAACACACAACCTCATTTGTTTCTCCCTGTGACCCCACCCGGCCACTCAGCACAGCCCTGAAGGGACTGATCGTTGCTGCAGTGACAGGATCCTGGTAACGGGACAGAGTAAGACTGAGAAAACAAGACACAGTAATGGTTGGGAACTTTGAGATAACAAGAGAGCGGTCACCGCACCAGGCCTGCCAGAGCTCAAGAAGCGTTTGGATGATCCTCTCAGGCACTTGGTGGGACTCCTGCGGATGGTCCTGGGCAGGGCTAAGGGTTGGACTTGACAATTCTTACGGGTCCCTTCCAACTCAGCATATCCTGCGATTTTGTGCAGCACAAAACTGTTCTTTATAAAAACCCCACGAACCTTATCTTGTAGGGAAACACGCACTGAGGGGTGTGTGTACACACTCAGTTTAATTCCTGCTTCCTACCCACCAGAGCATTCTTGAGGAAGATGCAAGGAGCAGAACAGCAAACAGCAGCTCACAATTTCCCACAGCACGTTTTAATGTGCTCCTAGTTCATCTGATCTAGCTTGTTACTTCTTAATGGATGTGCTTTGTTTGCTCTAATTATTTTCACAAATTGTCAAGATGTTAAATTTATTTTTCTGTCCCAGTTTTTATACAAATTCCTTTGACCAGGGGATTGTCCAAGAGAACTTTGTTTGCTCCATTTTCTCCTGAAAACTTATTCTTGATTTATTCTGAAAAGCACTGATAGGAAAGCTAAAAATACCTGCAAGATGCTTAGCAGAAGAGTTTTATTTGTAATAAAGGCAACAACATGTTTAGATTTGAAAATTAACGAGCACGTTCAGGAGCCATGCAATCAAAACTTGAAGGACAACCTACCTAACAACCATAGTTATTGCCTTGTATGTGACAGGCTCCAGAGGCACAATCAGATCACATTTTATTTTATGTGCATTTCCAGCATTTGTAGTTTTGGAGAAGAGCTTGAAGTTGTTCACATGCAGAATAATTTAAAAGTCAGGCAAACAAATCCCTTTTTTGAAATCCTGAACTTTTAAAACCATCTCAGCATCTTCCCAAGAACTTTCCAAGAAATACAACAAGGCCTTAGGTGAAAGACAGCCTTATGAAGAACACTAGGGCTTTGCCAATAATGACTTTACGGACAATAGATGATACACAAAAATTACACTCATTTTGCCTCTTTTAACTGCAAAAATACCTCATTCAAAGTGCTGTCAGTGGCTGTTCTGCACACCTGGAACCTCAGCTCTCACACCAGCATTGCACTGTACATCTACCACTCACTTGAGCGTCCTTTCTATGTTTTGTCCCATCAGCAGTTTGTTATGCTAATTAAAAGCAAATTTACAGATCTCACACTGTTTACATTTCTTTTTTGATATGACAGTAATTCCCTTTTCTGCGTGAATTAAGAGTGTCTGCCTGTGTTATCTTTTCCAAATTTTTTTCCTCACCTATCTGGTCACACAGCCCTAAAACAAGGTCTTGAGATACTGTCACGAGATGTGGTACTACAGGCCTGTAAAGATTATTTTCACAATCTGAATAATCAACACCCTGATCTATTTCTCAATTTATATACTGTGACCAGTTCACTGATATAGTTCTAACTAGAACAATGAGTGATAAAATGAGGAAAAATGGCTTAATTTCATCCAAGTTCATCTCAATATATTCTGCTTTTATGATCCTTACAATAAGTACAACACCCTAAGAGCTGTCCCTGTTTAAGACTAGGAATGGGTGGAGTGTTGTTCTTTTTGTCTGTCTGTGAGCAGTTACACAAAGGCCTGGCCTCAGGCAGTGCTAAGGAGAGGATGATGTGAAGGTCACCTTGCAGCAGCCCTGAGGTCTCTGCACTGGCACGGTGAGATAGTTTTACCTGTTCAAGCAGCAAGACACTTCTCTCGAGCTCATGTGAGAGGAGATGGCACAAAAAGCATAAAAAACCAAGAAATGCTTTTCTAGAATCTGTCAGTATATGTCAGTGTTGGAAGGTGAATATTGTCTCCACTGTCTAAAGCTGACATTCTCTCCTTTGATAAGGGAACGACACTTGCACTTGTTTCACCCAATTATTTCATCCAAATACTAACACATCAAAGCTGAAGCGATGACTGAAGCAACGCAGAGCAAATTACTGTTGATGTGGTATGGATATGCCCTACATATGCTCAAAATTTACTATGAATGTGTTTTCAGGCTGGCCTGTTAAATGTTGGATTGCGAATGGTGCAGTCCAGAGCAGCTGCTGCCTTGGGAAGATGATACAATAGCAGAGTAAAACTGTAAAACAGAGAGGACCAAGAAAAGCACAGAAACAGTACAGAAATAAAGAGACAGAAGTAGCATGTGTGAAATGGCACCACTGACACCAAGCAGAAGAAATGCCTGGAACATCTGAAGTGACTCACGAGATTTCACAGCAGATATTCACAATGAGAGTATAGAGAGAATCCAAGATGTACTTGCTTTGATCTCCTTCAAAAAGCTTTTCTTACAAGGTATTAAAAGGTTAATGATACAATGATAGCTCAGAAGCTGGGATCTCTGTGCAGTGGGACAGTCACTGACATGCTGTTTTACAGCTTCACTTGCAGTAAAGGCAAGCACGGAACAATACATTACATCCATGCAACAATTTCTTTCCTGTGTTTCTATCTGAATCAAGATTATTGGATATTGCTATTGACTCCTGGAAAATAAGGCAAACTGCAAGGAAGTACCACTCAACTTTCCTGATGAAATACTTACTCCAGTAATTCGAAAAGGCTGTATAAAACTAATGATTCTTCTCACAGCAATTACGCCTCGATCTGTTTTGGAAAGGGAGAGGCACTTTAACAGAAGTGTCCAAAGGTGTGAATGACTCTCCAGCCCATTATGCGCTTATCCACTCCAGCTCCCATGGACCACAAGGACGCTGACAAATGATGTGCTACCTCTGCTGGCTGCCTTCACACTCACACACATCTAGAAACCAGTTTCACAAGATATTTACAAACCCTGTTGCAAGTTTGCGATACTTGTAGTAAGATACCGCCTCCCTAGCATACTTTTTCCCCCCTATACTTGGAAACTACAGTATATTTTTATTAAAATATAAAAAGGAAATGACAAAATGGACTAATTTTATAATTGTATGTTGGCTGATTCTCTATTCCTGTTCTCACTAGCTTTGCTGATTTTTCTTAAAATATCCACCACTTCCCATTATAAGTGATAAAACACAAGAGTCTGTATCTTTCCTGACTTTCTTTTGTCTTTTAGTTATGCTTAAATACTTCTAACTCCCAATCAGAAACTCATTATTTAACATAAAGTCATACTAATGTCAATGAGCTTTATAGCAAACTTATAATGTTAAAAAAGCAATTAGATAAGTAAGAGTTGTGCTCCATTTTTAAAGTTAAATGTCAAATAATTTGTAGCTGATTTAAAAATCCAAGTGTTGCACCGATGCCGTGGGCTGCATCCTGTTTAAGCAGCTGTAAATCCAAGCTTTTAAAGAAAAATCTCCCCATTGAGCTCCCAGCACCAAATGCAAAGATTCCAGTGAAAACTGTCACATTGTAACAGACTTTGGGCAAGGGCCTCATAGTTTGAGAAGTTCTGTTACAAATGGTTCTGGCCAGGGCTGTCTGCCAACTAACTGAGATGTTAAAGAGGTTGCAGCCTGAGCAATCTGATCTTGCTCATTGGCAAAGCCTGAGAACTGCCTTAAAAAACAGAAGTAGGAATGTTTTGTGCCTCTGCCTTGCTTCTTGCAGAAGGCTGAAAAGTGGATGTTGGTAAGAGGAAACAGGTTGGCCAACATCCAACTAACTCCTTCTATTTTTCATGTCTTTGATGTACAATTTAAACACAACTTCCTCCCCTTTTCAAAAGGCTCAGAAGATGAATGTATACATACACCAAAATGCTACTCAGAACTATTTTCTAATAATATCTGACACCAATGTGTGCCAACCAGCAAGAAAAAAATCAGTAACGAGCTTCCAACACTAATAAAAATGGTCAGGTATTTTCTGCTCATCACTTGTTTGCCCAAAACATGGGTTCAACTCTCACCTACCCAGAATAGCCATAAACTTGAGAGTTTGCCTGACAGGGTGTTTGGTGACTGCCAGCACTGCCTTGCTATGCCAGGTTCCTATAAATGCCACTGGAAAGCAGTCCTACTTCAAGGCAGCACTGAGGACAGAGTGGTGAGACCAGAAACAGTTGACTCATTTTGCAGATGAGCCAGAAATACTTTCCAGTTCACCTCGGTCTCTGCTCTTCGTCCAGCACCTTAAAGAACCACATGGTTTCCTTGGTGCTTGCTTTCCTCTCCCCCCACATCCCTCCAACCCAGTCACTGCATTAAACTGATTTTGGTACAACCTTCATTAGAGACATTAGCTGATGACCATGGACACTGTGCTATGTATCACAACACAGATGGGTTTGGCTCTTCAGTGACCGGTAGAAGCTCTAATGACAAAACCATAGGTTTTGTTGCTACTTTTTTTTTACAGCTTGAACACTTGTTTCCAAAACTACTTGCAACTAGAATTCCTGGTGACAGTTCCATCCCTAGGGGTGATTCAGAGTAACTGTAAATCTCCAGCTGAAGAGATGGATATATGACAAGCAAATCACTTCACTACTCTGCAAATACACTTTCGTGTCAGTCACTTTATTACAGTAGTATGTAAGTGGCATTTGGCTTGCAAGGGTCTCATCAGAAAGGAAATCTGGGTGTGGGTGCCCAGTTTTGGGTGTGGGTGCCCAGCCTCCTGTAAATACTGGAAACTACACACAGTGTTTATCCCTGTCTTCCCTGACGTGTTAGGAATGCAACAACAATTCTCTCCAGTTCAAATACATTATTCAATCTGGGCCTTCTTCACCTTCCCACAGCCAAGGAAGGCCCTTTCTGCCTTTTGCAGCAATGAAGCATTAGACTAGTTCAGTAGTTTAAAATGGCCACAGAGTTAGGTCTGTGGACCTTTCAACTCGTTTTGTTTTGTGCCAAGGGGAATCACTGGGAGCCCAAACAATACTTTTATTCTGTTTGCTAAGTGTCTGATGCAATAGGCTTGTCCACAGTGAAGATCCCAGATAATCCAGCAAAATAACCAATGGGATTTCATGAATAGTAGAGATTCATCAGTATAAAAGCAGATGAAAAATCAGATACTAATTTTGCCAAAAGCGCAGTGAAGACATCACACACTGGGATTAACAGTCTTCTGAAAACTGAACTATTACTTTGAACTTTCGAAGCAGTTCTCCAGCTGATGGGAGACTGAGGACAAGCTATCAGCCTTACAAAAGATACTAGTAGCCTCCAGAAAATATTGTCAGGAAAAAACTCATTCAAGAGCCTAAATCCTTCAGCTGGAGGTTGACTTCATTGCTTAGCAGCATGAACTAAACTCCTCTTGCCAGATTTCTTATGGTTATATAACAGCAGCATCAAGACAACCTCAAAGAATACTCATCTCGGCATTGGGGCAATCATGAGATCGTAGCTTTTACACTTTGCCAACCCAGACTGCGAGCCTTGTTATTCAGTTAGGAGATCCCTTTTCAAGCAGTGAGAAACAGGTCAGGCTGATGGTAACAGTCATGCAATTATGGTTGAGCACCACATTGTTAGAATGTAACAGGCCAGGCTTCAAATTTAGTAAAGCAATTAAGAAATGTCTTTGGTCAGCTAGCAGCAGCAGCAGCAGCGAAGAAGACAGAGGCCACGAAAGAGGAGATGTTGCTGCGTGTTTCAGACTCCAATCCGGTTTTGAGGCCGATGACTCATTTCCAGCAGGAGCTGTATATGGCTGGATTCCAAACAGTCACAGATACTATTTGATACAATTCTCTCTCTCTCTCTCTTTTTGTAACACCCTACAGAAATATTATCACCCCTGACAGCATGCACCTCTCCCTGATTCACTGCAGAACATAAAGCCTTACTCCCCAACTCTTTTCATTTTTCTCTGAATAAAGTCAGAACCTTTAGAAAGAGTGTTAAACAAAACACAAGGGTAGTTTCTACCTCCGTCAGATGTACTCTGTCCTTACATACAGCTACATTAAACCTGATTTGTCTCTACTGAAGATATTTTTCAAAGCATGGTTAAAACAAAACAGTTCATCTCTTGGAATGACAACAACGGACAGGAACCTCCATTACAGCTGCAGCAAAGCGCTCTGGGCACACTTTGGTGCACATTTCTGTGCTGCTTGGGTGGTTGAAGGCAAGAGAGCATCACAGTCTCCTGAGGCAGCCAATTATGATGGAGTCAGTCACGGTCAGTGTGTTTTAGTACTCAGATGAAGGCCACAATTATCAAATTAACACTTCATTCACTTGGTTTTGTTGAACCTAAGCCATACCATATTTTACAGTTCCACAGGACTTGAGCTGCTGTGGCTTAAGAGTAAATTACAAAACAGTAGTTTTATGAAGTTCTGCTTTGGCTAAGAAAACATAACCTGGTTTTGCTAGTTCTAAGATTTGCAATAAGACAGTTTCACTACTTAAGGGCATGAAGTCAGCAGGGTTGTTGAGATAACTTAAGGATTCAGTGTAGACAACAAATGGAGTAGTGAGATAGTACTCTTATGTTTTTTCTTCCCTTTGTATTGGAAACCATTGGATCCTATACAGCTAACCTTACAGTTTATTAAAAACTAAAAATACAGTCAATAGCAGAATCAAATGCAAAATTCTAAAAACCCCACTATGATTAGAAATAATAATGATAATAAGGAAATCTAATAGTGCTAAATACATTAACACAACTGTATGTGGGTCTCCTTTTTTTTACTAAAGATTATGTAAGCGTGAAAGGCTGAATTAACAGGGTAAAACCAGCAACAGTAATGAATCTCTGCACAGCTAAAACAAGCTGTTTTATCTCAGTTTTGCTATGAAATTCATGGCCTTATGGTGAAGACAGACACTTCAAGAGGTGTCTTTCTGCCCCTGTATGCACATCACACTGAGTCAGCTTTAGCTGCTACCAGGGGGTTTGCTCAGCTGGAAAGTCATATACTGCAAGGTCTATCCCAGGAATTTAATTTCTGTTTAGACTCTTCACTTTATTTGAGTTACAAGTTTTGTTGTCAAGGGACAAAAGTATAAGACACTCTAACATTTGGGTTTATTTTCTTCAGGTAATGAGAAAGTAAAAAAAAAAAAAAACACACCTCATTTGCTAAAATATTTGACTAACACACAGATATTTTTATGTCTGTGCCTAGGTAACCTTATTAAGCAGAATGACATGTCTTTCCAGAAAGCATGGCACACCAGACATGTGGCAAAACACTGTGCACACTTTGCAAAATTGAGATTATTAGCTACGTTCCTACTGTTGCTGAAGGAGTGAATGTCACCGTCCAAAGGCCAGGATTGTGTACTCCCCATATAGATGCTCTTTCCTCCCCATTTATGCCATATGGATGCTCTTTCCAAGCATGCATTCCCCAAGGATTAGTTTTATCCTTGTCATTATATGGGTGAAATTACTTCTACTTTACAATAAATACTAATTATCATGACTCTGATGCAAACACTATAATAACTAACGAGAGCAATTTCTCAACTGACAGAGACACTTTGGAGCTATGTTGGCACAAGCTGAAGTTCTGGCCTTGAATCCAGAGAGGGACAAATCTGGAAAAACAGGAAGAGCCTTTATACAGATATGTTCCACATTTTAAATATTTACAAATCAGAAAATATTTCCTCAGTATGTATAAACTCTGTGGATACTAATGATTTAAATATTTTAAATCTGCAGCAAGGCCAAGCAGCCGAGGGTGGGTCATGTGCAGTAAGTACCTCCTCTTGAGAAAGGAAGGTCTTGCCTTCCAACACATTGGTGTGTATACAAAGTGTCAGTTTTTCTGGAAGTTCCTGAGTGGAACATGTAAGAAAGGTGGTTGGATCCATTATATCTCGGGTTTCAGGCAGCCTTTCGGCCTCCTCCTGCAGGTGGGCTCATACTCTCAATTCCTGAACAGCCCAGCTGTTGAGCTCATGTTAAAGGTATAAAGCCTCACTGAAAGGAAAGACCCAACTGTTTTGCTCTGCAATTCATTCAGATATTCTCCCCTGATATTCAGATATTCTCCAGTGGCACCACGTACCACAGGCAGAAGGACAGGACATTCACACTCCCCTTGCCATCAACCCTGCCCTGGCTGCCAGTGCCAGTCCCGGTGCCTCAAAAAGCTTGCTGGCCCTTCCCCTTCCTTCTGCTCACTGAGTCAGTGGCACACTCTACAAGAGAAGCTTTATCCCTTTTTTTGTCTTTTAGCTATGAATTTTTGAAAGTTAACAAAAATGTTGACTTAGCAAAGATTTTATCAGCTTTGCCTTAATTGCTGGAAGGGAATAACTAGTGATAAAAATCATGTGCCTTATTAATATATAAATAAATTATGATAGCAGCCTTTCTATCTCTAGGAGGTTGGCTGAAAAACAGCTTGTCATGGTTGGGTGGCATTTACTTTTCTGTCTGTCAATATTTGGAGGATTTTATTACCTTGCAGTGCCAAGTTTAAAATGGCTAATGGAAATACTAAAATGGAATTAATCTAACTAAATAAAACTGGTTCTCTGTGTGCTACTCCCTTGACAGTAACTTAATGTGCTTTATGAAAAAAAGCTGTGGTGGAAAAATGGGTTATATTTAAGTTTATGTGTTGTTCATTTACTTAATCCCAGAAACTTTCTTTTCCAGCAGAGGCAAGTCATGGTGCCTTAAAATAACTATACCTCAAATATTTACACAGAAGAGAAAGTTAGAAGTGGCCAGAGGGTTTCCAGCTCCACTGACTTACCAAATGTCCTGCTTTTGGAAAACAGCAGTAAGGAATAGGTTAGTACCACAAAGTCTGGCCAGTCTAACAGTGGGTGCCTAACATGAAAATTACACACACCTCCAGCTGATACTGCAGTGTTTAACAAAACCCCAGGTGTCAACAGAAGACCTTTGTCAAGGTACCTTTCCTGCCTGCAGTGACAGCACCACTTTGTCATCTGTGGGCTGGAGGCAGCCTGCATTTTCTGGGGGGGACTCCATCATATCTAGAAGAGTTGCTCTTCAGAGACATCAATAACAGGAATATTTCTAGTCAATTCATGAAAGAATCATAGACTAAGATAATAAATCTCCCTTTACACTTCTCATTGCACCATCTTTAAACTTTATAAGCTGACTTCTATTTTTTCCAGAAGAACTTAATGAGTTGTTTGCAATAAAGAAATAAGCATTTCCACAGTAGAAAGCAGAAAACAAAAGACCCAGGAGACAAAACAAAACTCAGAAAACACTACTAGCGCTTACTGCTGAAAGAGAGCCTAAATAAATAACCAGCAAGGCACCAGAAACACAAACCACGATCTCATTGTCAAAGCAGCAACTACTCCAGTGAAGCTCTGGGATAGACAGACGTGTATCAGGTATGTGATACGCACAGGGCTGTGTCTCCAGCAGATTCACAGGGCTGGTACAGCAAAGCTGTCACAGTTGTTAGCACAGATGCCTCAGTAGTGTCCAAGGGGAGCACAGGCAGAAGCAAGACATGCTAATAATGCACACAGAACTCGGAGCTGACAACCAACCTTTCCATTTCAGGCACGGCAAACACAGGAGGGGTTTCACAACTACATGAAGAGGAAAGGCAGTGAGAAGATACTGTGGCACAGATGTTCTTTTGAGTTCACTCATCTTGCTCTTGGATTGCATTATCCACACAGATAATTTAAATTCCCTGACATTTACTTCCTACCTACACATTCGTGCTAGACATGTGTCAGCTTTTCCACTAAACACTCAGACTTGGTCCTAGTCCCACACCACAAGGCTGGGAGCTTGGAAAGATTCACAGCAATTCCTCTTTTCCTTCCAACAGCCTATAGGAAGTCTCATTTACTTCTTCATTTTAATCTTTTAAGATACCACTCTCAGCATTTCCAAGTCTTCACTATCACTGCAGGGAGCCTCCTGTAGCTGTGCAGTTACATTGTTAGTCCACAGGTGATAGATACAAATCCAAAGAACCACCCACGACATTCAAGTCACTGAAGAGGAATATGGTTGAGACTGAAGGCACAGTTCATGTGAGCCATGGCCCTCCTTCTGGCTTCTTTATTAGTTTCTATATTTCAACTTGTCCAAGGTCTTTTATCACTCACCAGTAAAACTGTGATGAACACAATTTTTCGCCTTTTCTCTTATTTTGTCTCTGCAGAGCCAAGCTGTCTCCTGCCATCACCATCTCCCATGGAACCCTTGCCACTCTTCCAGGTTTCTCTGAGCAGCAGAGCCCAGCTGACACACACACACACTGGGGGGATTCAAGCACCATGGCTCATTCCAGAAGAGATGAAACAAAAAGGCTGGAGCTGACACACTGAGAGATAACATATCGTTTTTTCTCTGGAGACTGTCATGGTGCCAGTACATTACCTGAGATGAGAATAAGGCAAAGCCACTTATCTCAGTCATTGCTTCAGAGAGGGAAACAATCCTGAACCGTTTGGATTTCAAACTGTGGCAAAAACCAGCAGTGACTTTGAAAGCAACAGCACCAGTCATCAATTTAACTATGGTAAAAAGAGTTCCAGAAGTTGGGTGTGAGAAGTCAAGGTTCCCATCCATATCCAAAAGCCTTGAAACTTCTAATGCCAACTTACAGTTTGTAAGAGTAATAAGGTAACACAATCCTTAGCCTAATTTTGCTTTTGCTTGCAAAAATTATACAAGTCATAGAGCAAATTGACTTCTTAGCCATAAACATTCTCCTGACCAAGCCTCGTTGTCAGCAGTATAGCATTAGAACCCAGGAGTGGGTTCTTAATGCAACATCAGTCTTGGTCTTAATTCCAACCTCTTTTAGACCTAGAAGTGCAATGTATGCAAAAGATCCCATCTGCATTGTTCCATGCAAGGCTCAGCTTTGAAGATCACATAACACACTGCTCAGAAGTTAAATAAACTCTCTTGACCACAGAATAAAAGGCAATGATTTGTGTTAGTTTTTGTGACTCTTCCTTGTGCATTTCCCAGCACCATCAGCTCCTCCTGTCACTCTCCTCTCAGGGATATTTGGTTGCTAGTCTACATGTAGAAACATTTTGGCTGAAGACTCATCTATAACTGAAGGTCATCTCCAGAATTACACATGTAGCTTTTAAAGATAAAGTCACAAATCCTGGCACTAGGACATTGGGCAGACACAATGGTAAAATGTAACAGCACATAATGTTCTACTGTTTGCAATTAAATGGTACTGAGGTAGCATCACTGCAAGAAATACAAAGATCTCCAACAAGTTAACACTGAGCCATGCTCTGCAGTTACAAAATAGAGAAGTTACAGTAGCATTGAGCCTGCAGAAAGACTTACATACGGGGTGGGGCCTTGTGTTCTAACATGATCTTTTTCACAAACTGATGAAAACCATGTTGACAACAATTATTCATAGTCCATCAGTAAATCAGTTTTCCCCTACAGACTCCTGGGTTGCAAAGCACTTGTTCATTCTGAGCGCTCTGACCTTGCAGACTGAAATGTGAATCTTACTGGTGTGTATGGCTCATGTATAGGGAAGTATAGTAGAAATTAGCTTTCTCCCTATCAGAAAAAAGAAAAAAAGATTTTGAGTCCCTCCTCCAGAGTGGAGTTTGCTTTCTGTTAGGTTGTAGTTCAAGTAGCTCTTAAAGCTGGGGGTTTTAAATACCAGATAATCTCTTCAAATCGTAAAATACTACCACAATTTCTTTTACAAATATTCTGTGGAGTAAGTTTTCATTTTGATGGGACAGCACCACTTTTGTGGAATTTGTTTAGCTGAATGAGTTGCACTGAACTGTAGATCTTTAAATTGATTTCTCTTCACTTTAAGAAAATTCTCTGATGCTAAAACAAGTTTATTGTATTGATACAGTTGTTGGCCAGGTAAGATCAATATTAAAAGTTGGTGAGTTTGCTCCTGGAATTTAAAAGATTAGCTACACATGAAAATCCATGTTGCTGCTTGATGTGGTGGCCAGTGGTTCACACATTCTTTCTCCTTCCAGAAAGCGTTCCAAACATTTTTTAGCACATAGGTCCCATCGAGGTGATTTCATGGTGTTCATATTTCCAGGGGATTTCCCTCTCTGCAGCTCATAGCCCGACACATTTCCTCAAGCTTGTCTTATATATAACTCCAAGCCTCACTCCCTCCCATCACCATGAAAGAGATGTGACAGCAGCTCATTCACATTCCTGGGTGCTTTTCCGATCCCCTCAAGTGCTGCTTCCACACTTCCATTACCAGCACAGCCTTATCCCTCTTGTTGCTTTGCCATCAAGTTCAGAATCTTGTCACTGACACTGAGTGATCTCCTTGTTTGCCCGGCCATTGTGTGACAGCTCCAACACTGCTGCACAAGCTCCTGACAGGCTGTGGCAGGGAGGCTGCCCAGTGCCCTTGGGAATTCCTCGGGTCTGAGTCCCGCCTGCGGAGCTGCAGCCAACACCACTGTGTGCTGCTCACTTCCCTTACTACTGTGCCACAAAACTTGTTTTGATGCTTCTGTAGAGTTATCACCCCAGCCAAGGAAATGGCAAGTGAACCTCACCTTCCAACTATCCAAACATTCTGATGGACTGGGAGGCAGACGAAGCAGCAATAACCAGAAAGCCAAGAGGGGAACAAGAGCAGTAAGTGGGACTCTGTGGCTGTCTCAGGCTGCTCTGGGGCTGCAAGCTGTTGTAATAGTTCAGGTATCTGAGCCAGGAACAGCCCATCTAATCCAGGCACCTGAAACAGAAACCTCTGTGGCAAAAAACTCTGCAAGCAGCTCTTATTAAACTGAGCAATGACTGAACATAAACAGCGGTCAAGGGAGGTTTGTCTTATGAAACAATTTTGGGAAGTAGTTGGAAGAGTTCTTGACATATTTTATAATTATATTCCATTTTTATACTCCAGAAACAGATAGAAACTATGATAAAAACCAGTTCCTGCACTAGTCGTACTTCAAGAAAGGCAAAGTCTGCCACAGCAGTGAGTGCCCTAAAGTGCAGTTCTGTACTAACTGAGGCTGGGACATGACTACAGCAACTGTTTTTTTCTTTTAAAGATGTTCTTTTTCATTAATTCCTTAAGCTATAACTTTTACCTTAGAAAAGGGATTTCCTACAAGTAAAAATTCTGCTGTTTCACATATGAAAATGGTTAAAGGTAGGAAGACTGCCAAGCACACGTGAGAGAAGCACAAAGAGTGAAGAGTGGCTCGGAGGAACAAAGTCACCTGTGGTTCTTCCAGGTCTACACAATTGCAAAGTTGCAACATCTAATTTGCACCAACAAATATTGCAATACTTCAACGAGTAGAAGCCATTAGATATTCCGATTAAAATACAGAAGCGTTCACAAAGAGGAAGTCAGCTTCATCATAACATTCATCAGATCTTTCCAACACTACCCTTCACAATCAGTTCAGAAGGTGGCACTGCAGACATCACACCACACAATTATTTGCATGTCTAACAAATATTACCTTGACACATATGATCAAAATCTAACTTCCACTTTTAATGAAGATGCTATAAACCTTCTACGTACTCAGTCTGTTCTTCAGTTCATCACTAGGTGGGGTACCAAAAGATCTGGAATGTTCCACAGTTGAGATAAATTCTGAGACACAATCTACATAAAATCCAACCTAGGAAATGAGAACAGCAATTTTAACATGAGAATGAAGTGTTCTACATGACCAAAGTTTGTTGCCAAGAGCATTTTCTAAAAGGCAGCCCAAATACCTGGAGAATCATGTCTGCTGTTGAATTGTACTTAGCCATCTTGCTTTGTTTACATACTTCAGATGTTGCTGTTGAACTCTCCTCTAGGCATGAAAGATGTTGAAATTTCACCAAAGGCAAAAGCAATATGTGTGCAGTTTGCAAAATGATTTAATTACTGTGCAGTTGGTTGGCAAGAGGGATGCTGAAAGCCAGACAACTAAGTTGCAATCAGTTGTGTGCATAAGCAAGATTATGTTTTGAGGAAAGGAAAATAAAATATGGTTGATGCAAATACAAGACATGAAAAATGCCCAGACTACTGAAAGTTGAGGCCAGAATTTCTGAAGATATTCAGGCAATAAAATGGTCATATATAATCAAGATCAACTTTCCATCAAGTTCTAAATTGCTATATTTTATTTCATTATTTCTCTTATGTCCTGGAAGAGTCTTGTAGTAAAACAGCTTATTAGTTTTTTTTGCTTTTCCGTCTTCTTTTAGATTGAGAAAAAAACTTCAGATTTTCTGATTTACAGTAAATAGTGGGGAGGAGGATGATTGTGAGGATTTTATTGCTGCAAAACTGGCACATCAGTTATTTGGGAAAGTATTTGCTCATCTCATCAGCTATCTTGTGTACTAATTAAACTGATGGATTATTGGCCAGGGAGAAATCTTTAAAGCTGTTTTAGGAATGCTGGAGGCACTTTGCAGAATCAGAAATGCAAACAGCTTGATGGTTAACAGGATATAATTAAATGCACAAGTGATGTTCCAATAGTGCTTGTGGGTTATCACAGAGCCTTCTCCCCCTTCCCACCCCCAGACAGGTATGTTAATGGCACTGCATTAAGCAACCCTCGAACGTTTACCTTCAATATGCAGCTTCCTTATTCTTTGGAGAAGCTTATTCTTTATTGACATTTTTATTTGCTTAGCACATTTTACCTTGCCTGCAGTGTTGACATGACACCCCAGCTGAGTATTGCTTGCACATGGAATCCATGCCAAGTCTCTCGCAGGGCAATATGCACATAGACAGCAATTATTCTCTCCAATACTGTATTTAAAAAACCTTAGGAAAGCCTGATTAAACCTGAAAAGAGAAATCCTACCCAGCATGTTATTTCTATCCAAGCAAGCCTACAAACAGTCTGGTACTACAGCGATAAATCCCATGAAAATATTTAGTAATATCAGAACTTATTGGAAGCATTTGAGACAATAAGGACCTGAAATTAATCAAACAATTTAATCTTTATCAGTTTACCAAATTCATCTTTAAAGGTGACCCATTCAGTACAGGTGAAATAAAATCATCTTCACATTTTCAAGTTCCCACCATGCTCCAGAATATAAAGGTAGATTTCACTGCTGGTCACCACTATATCCAATGGGATGTGACATCTTTCATCCCATCCCTACCCCACAAGCAATCCCTCAGGTTCTGGAAGCATAACTACAGCAGTTTCTTGGTCTCTAACTTCAGTATTTTTTAACCCATAATAAAGAGGACTAAAAAGAGAATTTCCTGAAGTTCTTGTGCAAGAAAGCATTACTCCTGACTGATGATTTGTCTAGTCCCAGAATCCAAACTCCAATGTGTAGGATCATCAAACACATTTGTATTTATGAAGCAAAGTTAGATTAAAGTATTTATAGGACACTCGAGTCTTAGCACCCTGTAGATAATTACTAACTCAACAGTTCTGAATTCATTCACTATTATAGTACCTCATTCCAGAAGGGATTTATTCCTAAAAGCCTAAACTTCTCACTTCACACCTCAATGCCTATGCTGCTTGTTGGGCATGGCATTTGACAGCAAAGTGTCGATGAAATGCCATCCTGAAGGGAACTGTAGAAGGGCTACAGAAGGGAACCAGGCAAGATAAATAAAAAACCTCCAAAGTATCCAATCAAGATAGTAGATTTATCATCCCAAAGTCCACTACGGGACAAAAACATTTTAACACCACCATTCGAAATCATCGTGTTCCGAAAAAATTATTTAGTTTTTTAGGAATTGCTCTAAAAAGGAGGGAGAAGAGAATGTTCATCCAACACCAGCTTTCTGCTTGCTCATGTGATACCGAAGCTGTTCCTTGCAGATGTGAACTTATGACGGACAGAAAATACTGACACCTCTTTGCATATTCTCCTGTAAGAACAGGGTTCTGTAAGCAGAGAAAACTCCAGCTGCATGACGAGGTTGGCACTGGCCTTACAGACAGCAATTCTGCACGTGAACTTAGCTGGGGAGTCGAAGGCCACCGGCCAGGAAGGTGATGAAGTTGCCCCCTTGCTCTGTCCCCGAGCACAGACCGCAGATCGCCTTCCCAGGTGTGGTCACAGGGGCAGAGCAGGCACAGCTCAGCTCTCGCACATTCGATGACCACTGCACCATCTTCTCATTTGGGTACCACTTAACAAGACACTTTTAGAATCCTGACTGTGATGCCACTTGTCATCCGCCACTAAAACGTACTTCTTAAGGATGCAAAACTTGTCACAGTGATTTGGACCAAAGAGAGAAAAGAAACCCAATGCTGCCCCCAGCACAATGATATCACACCCTCTCCAACACACAGGTCTAGGAATGCATACACATTTTCTCTTTACTAATACTCTTTAATTTCCTCAGTACAACCACTGCTAACACTAACAATTTCCCCTGCTTTATGGAAACAATGGTACAATGCAGCCAGTAGAGGAAAAGAAAACAGGTTTTGCTATCAGCCCTGCTCAGAGCAAAATGGAATGACACGGGTTTATCTGCTCATAGGTATGTACAGACCAAAAGCTGTAATGGTGTTAGAAATTATGTACAAGGAAGCTGAATGCTAGTTGAGATGGACCTACTTCATGTTTTCAGCTAAAAACAAAGCAGATTTTTAGTCAGTGCTGGCATTTGAGTTGGAGTTGTTTATTCTCCAAAATGAATTTGAGCCAAGTATTTGTTGGTATTCAGTAGTTTACTCTGATTTTTCCAGCCTTGTTTATGAACAATGGCAGCACTCCAGTTTTTATGAAATAAAATAAAAGTGACATAAAAGCGGCTCAATTGAATTCTATCTGCCATTTGGTAGAAATACAAAGATACTGTCAATGCTACCAACGGATTTTAAGTTTGACATGTTGGGCCCTGTTAACAAACCCCACCCACTTAAAATATTCTTCCTAATCATACCACCAGCGCAGAGAACCTCCTTGTAAATGATCACTTTTTCAGGAACTTTCTATCATTCAGATGAAATTTTGGCAGAAGTTTTAAGTACTGCAGGGTGGGTTTTTTCAATACCATAGTTCTTGAAAAGAATAAAGCTCACTGAGAGCAGTTCCTTCTGTTAAGGTGTTGGGTCACAATTAGGTCATCCTAATGTCAAAACAGGAGTAAAGCATAAGAAGCTCTCCACCCAAAACCTAAACCATAACTTAGCACATTTTTGAAGTTTGCATTCTAGGTACATTGTGTGATTCCTGAACATAGCCCTCTGCGGGCTGATTTTTCTTGTTGGCTGCCACTAATTCATTCAGCTACGTCCATGCCCCAAAACATACTTTGTACTATTAAAGTGGTTTTCAAAATGGTACTGTGCTGTAAACACCTTAGTTCCAATACAATTCACAACAGAATTTCTCACAGAAACCACCGTGAGCAAGACAAATGCTGTTACACTCCATGTAAACAACCAGGTCTTTGTCCTCTATCCCAGGCATTAATAGCAATGGCGTAGTCAAAATCACACAGTCTGCATGTCCTCCCTAACCCCACATGGGTCCAGCAAAGTTACAAGGGGTAATCCCAGCTCTCTAAGCAGATGTGATGAAGCCCTTGGATTCCTTGACTCACTAACACTGATTTTACTCATAAGGAAATACCAGCATCTGGTCAAATAAGACAACAATACTACATGAAATTCACTTTCCATTGTGCAGGGGCAGGAACTACTAAGGAGGGAAAGAAACCCAAAGAGCTGCTTACCAAGTGACCAGCATTATCTCCTGTGGAGTCCTTGCTGCCAGAAAGCCAGAGGTCTGCCTGGCTGCTGCACCTGAGAAAAAGCAAAGTGCATAACTCAGGGGGAAAACCGGTTTGATTATCCCGGCAATGCCCCCAAGGGGGACAGAATGTGTTTGGCAGAAACAATGCTTCAACAGTACAGTTAGACTGTGATTTAGGGACCATTTGTCCAGCACTTCCTGTAAAGATTTACCGCTGCAAGGGGACAGGTAGCCTGCTGCTATCCTGCTGTGTACTCTGTGCTGCTTAATTTGCCTCATCAAAGCAGCACTGCACTGTCTGATGAGATTGAAATAAAACTTATTTCAAGCACAGAAATCTTTGGCTGGCTGCAGACTGTCCTGACACGTTTGCTCTAGAGCAAATATGACATATGACATGCCGAAGAACGACACTGAACAAATGATTAAGGATAAACTTGCACTGCTCTGATTACCTTTCTTATTAGGAAATTGAATTTACATATAAAATGAGGAGAATCAGCCCAGGACAGCACTGGCATGGGTACTGATGATGGAAACAGGCTCAAGCAGATATCTTCACCTCAGGCTTCAAAAGCCATTTCACCATTCACAAATCACTGCTAGTGTTTGGCACTTCCACTGCTCAACCACAGAATAGATGACAGGCCAAAAGTGGGGCAGGAAAAAGACCAGGACTATTTATGATCAGAACAGTGTCTACTGTTAATCAGCAACATTGTTTTTCTTTCCCCTCCTTGGTAAGAAACAAAATTTTGGCTGAAATAACTCTTTGTGGCATGCCTTGTTTCTTTAGGCCACTAACATAAAAAACTTAAAAAGCTGGATTTTTAACTGCAAGCCTTGCTCATGTTCTCTGCCAGTAACCAAGAAAAAAAGTGGTTCAGGCCACTTTCTCAGGCAACTGGGTTATAGAAGCTGCTGACAGCTTGCTGGAAGAGAAGCTTTCAGCAAAAAGCAACATACAGTATCCATCAGACTCCAGCAGCCAAACAAATGCTTTTTCTAACCCTGTTATTTGAGAAATTCCTACATTAGATACACATTAAGGCACTGATGCCTGGGACAGAACACAAAGGTGCCCCTTCTGCTTGAATCATAAATTAAATTGAAATAAAGGCAAATATTTCTAAGCAGTATTAACCCAATAAATTGCAGAAAACAATTATTTCATTCACAACAGGGAGGATTACATTAAAATACTCTGCTCATTTCAGAATATTGCTTATTATGAAAAAAGCTGTCCTTCTGAGAGGTGTTTTCCTGCCCTGCTTAGCAGAGTGGTAGGTTTAACAACTGTTTTGTCCTATAAGGAAAATACAAGGAATGTATATGTAGGAAACCATATCAGTACTTAAGAAACTGCCTTCACTCTTAAATATCTGGGTTCTAGATCAGGAAAAAGTGAACCTGTAAAGCCGTCCCACTGCTTAACTACCCTTACATACATATTTTCATAACAGTTTTATAGGGGATTACTTTGCATTGACCACAAGATGCAAACACACAGTCCAGCAGGCATTGGAAAACACTGAATCCTGTAGTTCAAGACACCTTTTATTACCTATGATAACTTGTTGTTACTTATCTGTGACACCCGAGGCTTCGGGAGGAAGAATTCGAGTACCCAACTCCTATGTAATTCCTCCTCTTCACTGTTTTTCTCCACCAAAGTTTCCCGAAGAACATTTTCTCATTTTTAACAAGGCTTGGTACCAAGAAAGTTAATATTCCACAAGGAAGTTGGACTAAAGTTTAATTTACTGCTTGCAGATAGGTTTTGCTTATCAGTATTCTCATTTCAGCAACTTGCCCAGTTTATGGCAGCATATACATTTCTGTATTGTAATGAACCACTCTTCATGGGTTTTAAGAGAATATGGAGTTAAGGATTAGCTAGTAAATATTGCTGTTGGTACCAGACATCTTTCAGTGCCCCATGACTGACAGTTTGGTATAATCTTTCCTCTCCTGTCTGCCTGATTTTCATGGAGATTTTTGATTTTAATTCACTTTTTATTATATTCTGGGATTTACAGATAAGAAAATTGGGCATTTTTTCATAGGTTTGTGAGTGTGTGTGTTGCACTTAGCATGCCTTACCTATTTTGGACACTTGCTGAGCTGAATTCCTAATCTACTGTGTCTGCAGACTACCCTGATCTGCCACAGTTCACCCAGAAACAAACAGGGCTCAGTGTGGCAGTTTGGCTTTTTCACCAAGCTTCAGCCCCACACAAGTGTGCACATTCACTGACACAAGGGAAGCACGGCTGGGTTGTTTAAGGAAACATCTGGACACTCACAGAATATCTGTGTTAGAAGGGACCCACAAGGACCACGGAGTCCCATTCCTGGCCCTGCACAGGACAACCCCCAGAACCACAGCACGTGCCTGAGAATGCTCTTCAAATGCTTCTTGAACTCTGGAAGTTGTTTGCAAATTGTTTTAACATCTGCCTCAGTGAGTGAATCGTTTTTTATTGTTTTACTTTTTGAGTGCACAATGAGCAACCTGGAAAATTGGACGGGGTTTTCTAGTCACCTGGACTTTAATGTGTTCTTTAGAGCAAGGGAGCACTAAGGGAGCTGAACTGAAAGAAGGAAAAGCTGAATTTGAAACACCTTTCAAAAGCTCTCTGCCAATCTTACATTGTTGTGAATGATGACTCGGTTACTTCTACGAACCTGTGCAAATATTTATTGTACAGCTTAGCAAAAAATGTATTTATAAACTATACAAAGCATGAAACTCTTTTTTTTTTTGCAAGTAGGAGGAGCCATATTTGAAGACAATGCTGAAATACTTTCTCTAGAAGGTTCTCTGGTCATCTTAGCATGATGGAGTAACCTCTGGTTGTTCTGATATTCGCCTTTAAGTTCTGTCATACAGAATCACAGAACACACATGGATCTGCCTAAACTTCCAGGCTCCCCCTTAGATCTCCCCTAAGTTGTCCTCTTTGTTTCTATATATCCCCAAATTAGTTTCTCATCAGGAGTTCAGCCTCTTATGGCTATACAGGACACCAAGCACTGAATTTTGATTTCCCAGTTTTGATTCTCATAACAGATTTGGAAAGCCATGAAAATGAAGTTCTTATCAAACTATCAGCCACATTTTTTTTTTTTGTTGCTGCGCTTCAGAGGAAATGCAGAAATGCAAACAGTTCTGATTTTAAAGCTTAATTCTTTTTACCATAAAACAATATCTGTAATTCAGGTGTTGGAAGCATCAGCATGGGGGATACAGGAATGACCCATTGGTTTCTAAATCAGAACAAAACTGGATGAAAATATCATTCATCATATGCAAGACACACTGGATTACTACTAAATATAGCCACAGCTGCTGAATAAATGCAGGGATAAAACAGTATTTTGAAATATTTTTTTTCTTATAAATGTTATTTTAGTCTGTGGTTGACCTGTTTGCCAGAAATAATTGATTTACTAAAATTCAATATTGTGAATCGGCTGCAAGAGAACTGAGTAGGCTATTCAAAGCATTTAAGCTTTGAATTTTTTTTTTTTTAAATATTGAATAAGGGCAACTTGTGATATTTACTGTGTTTTTACAGTATATGTTCGAGAGGTCTTTGTGGACTACAATAATCCTTTTTTCTATTAACTATGTGCCTTCAAAGTTCACCCTGGCATTTCTCATACACTTGACAATATAGGGTCAAGAAAGGAGGAACAAACTTCATTAAAGAGGTATGAAAACTGCATGAATTCTCATTCAAAACGGGGACTGCAGATATTCAATCCATAGAGCATTCATCCAGTTTGACACAGCTAATTTACAGGAACACAGTTTTCCAGCAGCACTGTGGCCTACACAAACCCATATTCCTGTGCTGCTGCAGCCCACACACACCCCAGAACAGTCTGGGGCTCTCTGTCTGTGTGTTCATTATCCACAAGCCTTCTGCCCAGCCTGCTGCAAAAGTTACTTTGCTGCCTACTTTTGAGGATTAACCCCCACAAGCAGCAACAGCCCTTGCAGCTCAGGGGTGTAACTGCACTTAGAGAACTGATTCTGCACTGACAGGTCTAGTGCACAACTGCAAAGTAGAGAAGATACAAACAACTGCATTTTAACTTCCAAAGTGACACGGGAGGGATTTCTCAATTACACAATGGACACTTAGAATGATTTTGCTCACAAGTTTGTATTGCAGAGGCATCATCTTCCTTATAAAATATAACCACACTTTAAACAGTGGAGATGAGGTTTTCTTGCTAGTTTTTTCCCTCTCTTTAGAGTTTTCCCTAATCTGCTCAATTACTATTATCAAAAAAAAATTGGGTTGAGCTATTTTCAAGACCAAGCTGGTACTGCATTTCTCTAGTATTAAATACTTAATATTCTTCCTCAAGAAGGCCATAGACCTTCTTTGTCTTAGAGCAGGGGCTCTGAACCAAAGGAGATCTTCCCTTTTTTTTTTTTTTCATAGTCCCTGAAGGGCCTCCTTTACAGTTCTGGGGTTATTAAACTGTCATCCAGGGACCAGTCAAGGAGGGTACATCAGAAATCCATCAGCACATGCAGGCCCCTCTCCTAAGGTCAGCAATGGAAGTGGGGATAAAGTAGGGCTGTTCATTCCTGGTCAGTGGAAGGACATAGAGGGATTACACCCCACGGCCATGGCAGCAGAGAACATGCTGTTCTCTCCAGGACTGAAAACTTGCTGTGAGTGGGAGAGGTAGAATTTTGTAAATCACCTGAAAAGAAAAGGTAAGATGCTGCTCCTTTGCAGGGGTCTCTTGGGTGCTTGGCCTCCACCATCAGGACTACAAAAAGGGTGGGAGAGAGGAATAGCAGAAAAGCTGGCTCAGAATAAAGGAACTTTTGCCAAGGACATGGAAATAGAGATACAAAGATCACAAGAGCTTTCCCAGGCTTATAACTAGAGGTCCCAGAATGTGCTCCTTTCTTCCAGAAAGTTTTTATTTTGTATCAAAGAATATCACTTTGCCTCATACAAAGAGCTCAGTACATTTTCCAAAAGTCAGAAGTTTCACTTTTCTATTTGGCATCACTCTGACATTTCAGGGCCAACTTCACTAGCTGGAATCCAGTCTGACACAGTGAGTAGCCCTCTCAAGCAGTTACTGAGAGTATTGCTATTTTAAGTAGAAATATTTAATCAAGCTGAAAATATGCATGTGGGAGAGATATTTTAAACCCCAATTTAATTGCCAGCAGTTTGCAACCTGCAGGGCTGGACACTTAACCATCAAAAAGTTCCCCAGCAAAAGGCACACCGTGCACAACCTGAAAAAAAATTACAAACTGAACTTTTAAAAAGTAAAATAGCTCCCCTTACAAGGGCAAGTGCCATCAGTAATATTTTTAGTCCTTAATATATTTTTCTTCCTATCAGTCTAGGACAGATGAACAGAAATGTTCATCTTGTATGACCTAAACCCATCCTACAACAGCAGGGTAAGTGACACCAGCTCAGACCCAACCTACATCAGGTACAGCATTACAGGTGCAAAGGCAAATGTGATCCCAAGTGCCCCAAAAGTCTGTACATCCAGTCTGTGTGGGGAGCCTAACCCAAACCTCATTTAGGAGGTTTTTAGGCTTGTTCTCGTGTTTTCTAATTTATCTCAAATTACTAGCATAAGCCCCTTATACTGGACACAAAGCACAAAGCTTTCAAAGAATGAGATCTTAAAATATTAAGTTCTCTTTGTGGGGTTACATCCTTTAAATTTAACACCTTGGTTAAAACATTCTCACCAGAGACCAGCTGTAACTTCCAAAGCCTGTTTTCCCTAGAACGATTTGTCTCAGAACATCACCCTTTGAAAATACATTGGGTTGTACTGGTTGAGAGAAAAAACAGATCCTTAATTTCAGCACAGCCTTTTCCAGCACGAGAAGGTAAGCACAGGGCTCTGGAATGATGTGACCACTGATATGGTGGGAATGTGCTAAATCAGCTGCTGCCTAGATAGGATGCAGTTGGAGATTTACAATTGTGACTTAAAATAAATACCTTTTCTTAGTCTGCTTTCTTTAATTCTAATTCAGTAAGAAGATATTTTGAAGAAAGGAAGAGACTGGAAAACTCATCTGTAGCCCAACAATAGGTTGAAATAGGAAACAAATGTTAATCTTGTCTTAAGCACTGGCAGACAGCAAATGTAGTTACCTGAGATGGTTCTCTACAGAAGATTTTCTACTTGATGGAATAAAAAGAAAAAAAAAAGCTCATTTCAGTTAGTTGCCCAGGAGAGACAGATGCAAACATTTGTTTATTGTGTTGGAATCTGTAGATAATGCATAGCTTTCAATACCTGCAGGCAAATGGTATCCCATTTTAAGAAATGAATATGCATCAACTGTGTTTGCTCCAGAACATCACCTTCTTTTCTTCTTGGTAACTCACTCTGTTGCACGTAGAAGAGCCTGGGTAATCTTTCTATCTTTTGGGAATTGTGCTATGTAGTGAAGTGGCAGCCAGCCATTCCATATGGTTTTCATCCCCTTCAGTCTGAAGGATCTTCTCTGCCCTGTTATGTGAACATCCAAAGAGCAGAAATAGAATCTTTTACAGTGCAGATATGAAGATGCCACGTAACCAATATGTGTAAGGGAGGGGGGAGAATTTAAGAGCCACGCAGACAATCTCTTTTTATTTTAAGAGTCCATATTTTTTCTCTTATGTTCCAAATAAGGCAGTTATGATTATCTGGTTTCTTGGTTTTGGTCTGATCAGCACAGATTGCCTGATTCTCATTCTGTCTGGGTGGCCTCCCCAGCCAAGTTCCCCAAAACTGTGAGTCTTTTTAAATATTTAGGCTTTTCCCAGCTGCTTTACAGACAATTACTTCATGAGTATAATCCTATAACAATTCTTACAGGCTGCCCAGGAAGGTTGTGGAGTCTCTCTCCCTGGACACATTCAAAACCCACCTGTACCCATTCTTGTGTAACCTGCTCTGGGTGACCCTGCCTTGGCAGGGGGTTGGACTGGATGATCTCCAGATGTCCCTTCCAACCCTAATTATTCTGTTTTTCTGTGAAAAACCACTTAACAGTACAATTTAGCATATTATGCATCAACACAACTTGTCTAAAATGTCCTGATTATTCATGATTGTTTCCTAGGTGTAACAGTTATGGAGGCAACTCTGCAGTCAGAAATACCCCAGTTTTTCAGGCTGTCAGCAGTCCCTATACCAGTCTTACAGTGGCTGTATTGCTGATATGCTGTCAGCTACAGGAATGCATTCTTTAAAACCAACTTCTGAAAACTCATAGTCCATCTTTCATTCTAAAGTACATTCAGAAAATTCAATTCAGAACTGACTTCACAGCAGAACCCTCAAGACACCCTTACATAACCCCTATTGTTGTGAATGAAATGTTTAAGGTTCTCAACTTGAATAGACTACAGCCTTTCAGTTCCAGTGAAGTCAGTGGGAAATAGAAACCCACCTCAATGAATTGGACGTGTCAAAATCAAGACCATATATTTTGCTGCTTTGAAAGTCTAAGGTGAGTGTTAGACAAGTTTTTATTTACCAAAAGCCAACTCATTAACTAAAGAAGGCTTTTTCTAGCTACATTTTTGAGGTCCTGTAGTTGGGTACATTTAAGGGAAGGTTTAAACACTAACAAACCCCCAATCTTTAGTGAGAAATCCGAAATTAGAATTTCTAAGCTTTTAAGGTGACATTCTAAAAATATATATTTCCTTCTAAGTGCTAATAAGAAGATTTCCATAACCTTGCTCTTGTCAGCACGCTATTTAGAAGTAAAATCCTGATTTGCAAAGTGTCAGATAAACACAGCTGTGCACACGTGCTCACTTGATTGCAGGCTTCGCACAGCTTTGTTTACGTGGGCCAAATCAGCTCCCAATTGCTCTTGCAACTGAGGTCTCCAATCAGCAGGGGCTCTCCAGGGCCTGCTGGCTAAAAACATTTTGTGGACTTGCGAAGACCCTACAGAGAGCTGTCTGCTGCTCCTTGGGGGTTTGATCACTGCATTTCTGCTCCACTTCCCCTCCCACAAACTAGACAGTACCACGTTCTTTTTTTCCTGCTTTTAGGGGAGTCATCTCAAAAGAGAAAAAGGCCAGCAGTAAGAAACATCTTACTATGTTCACCTACAGCTTCACATCCCACCTGAACTTCAATCTACCTTAGCAAGCTCATTTTTGTACGCTTGATGTGCAGAAGAAACTCAGGCAAGCTGAGCTCTCAGTCTGCAGCCTTCTTCAGAGGTGTGTGCTATATGCTTTTGAACTAAACAGGAATCAGAGCACAGAAATGTTCATTCTTTTTGCCTCATGCAAGCTACTTTTTCGTTATTTAAAACAGAACTGGCATCTTTACGACAGCTCAACTTTTTGCACAGAGAAGGGTTTTCCAGCACAGCTGAATATCAGAGAAGAAAACATTGAGATATTTGTGTGACTGATGCTACTTCCCCAGATCATTTTCTAGAGTATCCCTCTGTCACTGTGAAACCCTCAGGCAGCTCCTCAAAGCAGTGATAACTGAGTAAGTCAGCTGGCTAAACTTGGTCCTTGCGGTTCAGATACCACCAGGGAACAAGAGGGGCTTTTCTTGGCAACATGGGAATAATCAGGTTGACAGAAGTGACAATATGCAGCATCCCCAAGTTCATGACATTTTTTAGGCTCTTTACATCACAACAGGCACTTCAGAAAAGTTAGTGCTGCTTTATTGTTTCTTGCCAATCTCTGAAATGAACACAAATTTACAGGGAATTTTGGGAAGTCCTACCTGCTACTCTGAAATAACTTTTAGTCAAAAACACATACTGCTCTGATTTAAGCCTCAATCTCAAATTTCTCTTTTGCAGAGCTAGGATTGAGCAGTTCCTAAGGAAAGATGATTAATGGCACTTAGAAAGGTACTCATGCTCCTCCAGAAAGGGTGGGAGCAGCAGATACAGCCTAATGCTAACAAAAATTAATTTGCCTTCATTCAGCAGCAGTTTGACTCCAGAAGTAATAAATTAACACAGCTGAAAAGGCAGTGTCAGAGAAAGTATGTCCATGCAGAATTTCTGAGCAAAGACACGTGTGATAGTTTCAGAGGTTTTGAGGTCAATGTGAGCCAATAAATCCAACAACCTGGTGTCGTTTCTTCCACACATTCCTGTAGTCAGTGCAGGAATTCAATGCATTTAGCCACTCCTCACTAGATGACCAAGTTTCTACCACCAGGAAAGAGTAGGAAGGGCCAAGGTTGGACACTGCACAGGGCAGGGTGTACTAAGAGTGTCCACCCCTTTCCAGCCAGTATCCCTGCATCCTTACAGGAGAGACTCTCCCACTTTAGACTGGGAAAAAGACACCTCTTCTTGATTGCAAGCTGATTTAAAGGCATCTTGAAGAATCATGAAGACATCTGAAGCAGGCTTGTAAACAAGACTCATAAGTATGATCCAGTTCCCTATGGGTAGGTTTTTTACTGTGTACACTTGTTCAGGATTATTTCCACAGCAATCTACTCCAGCCCCCTTGGATTAGAGGAAAACTTGGCTCCCCCATGCAGATAATTATCCAGCCTTGATGTATTTCTTGCACCAAGAGCTGTATTCTAGGTCTGTTTTACTCTGAGACCACAGCAACAATTCGCAAGGGTCTGGAATTTAAAATAAAACATATCTTACAGAAAAGAACAGAGACAAATGAATCTTATCAATTGAGAAGGAAAAATGGGCTAGTTGAACCATGCTGCTCAAATGTTTTATTTGAAGGTGTCTAAAGGTTGAGTGCCCAGTTTCCAATTGCTTGGAAATTCAGCCAAAGTTACCAGGCACTGTAAGAAAACATGAAAAAAGATTTTCCCTCCTGCTGTTCCCTCCCATCCGTGAGCAAGTCTGCATTCAACAACAACAACAACGTGCACACAAAACTGGTTCCTCTTTCCCTGAATCTCCTAAAGCTTAACTTTGTGTCATGGCTGCATTTAGTAGTTTCTGTGAGGCTGTATCCCCCACTGAACCATTTCCATGAAATTACAGCAAAAATCTTTTATGCACCATGAAAAGAGAAACAGATTCTCCAAGATATTTCTAATGAAAAGATATAAAAGTAAGTTGTTCTCTTGTTTATGCCTCTCCTGAAGTTTCTACTTGGGAAATTTGTTGAACTATAACAGCTACAATTGCAGGCCAGATAGAGAGACTTCTTGATGTTTAGTAAAAATGGAGAAAGGTCTTTGCACGTAGAAGAAACTACTACCAGGCTGGGCATGTGATCTCAGATCAAGAAATATATTGTCTTTTTCTTCAGATTCAGAATTTCAAAAGAAATGGAAGCTTGGTTGCCATTTTTCTTTTTTTCACTGCTAAAGAAAAAGTTACACAAAGGATCTCTTCCTGTGGTGGCCTACACTGGAGACTAACAAAGAGCAGCTTGTTTCTTTGCTTGGGGAGAAGTGGCAGGACCAAAGGAGGTACTCCAACAGCTGGTTAACTTCCAGCTGTTCTAATCCATTACTTTCTTAACATTGCTTTTCCATGCATGCAACTAAAAGGCCTTTAAAGGTCTCCAGGAACCAGGTCTTGGAGCCAGGGGGTGAGCACCCTGAAGGCAGCAGCAGTTTAATCAGCACAAGCACAGGCTGGCTGCTGTCCCTGTCCCAGCTGCATGACCTTTCCCGCTCAGCCCTTCAGCCCAGAGCCTGGGAATGGAGAGAAATTCTGCATTTGAGCACAACACAATAGGAACATTGTTACAGCTCCCGTGGGGCAACAGCATTTCAGAATATGCTACACGCACAGCTTGAGCTGACACTAATGCTGGCCAGTCAATTTGTTGGTGTGCATTTTCTCTATAAGAGATTTTGGGCTAACAATTAGGGAAAATACAGATTTTGCAGCTATGTGGCAGATCCCTAGCCTTTTCAAACAGTCATTACTCAATGGGAGTTCAAATGAAGAATATTTCTTTCTACCCAGGCTATTCATTATGATGCAAAAACAAGTGAAAGTTGAAGTTATTAATAAACTAGCAAGTTGTAGAGATCTTTATTCAGCAGGAGAAATAGAAGTCTAAGTACTTCAGTTATTATTTAAGGAATTCTAAGACCATATATCAAACAGGTTCCTAATTGAACAGGTTTCAGTGCATGGAGGAAGCTCCACTGGGGGACAGCTGTAAAAGTGATCATTTTCAGAGGACTCAGAGCTATAGCAGGAACTGCTGAGAGGACTTCTGGTACACAAACTGATGGCCTGTAGATAGTTGAATTACTGCCAGGTGATTGAGTTGGTAGCCACCTAACCTGGAAAATATTTTAATTTTACAGCAGCAATGACTGTAACCTGCTAGTACACTTGTTTCCAAGCAGACAGGGTTGCAAATAAAGTAGGCAGCTCTGATCTCTTCTTTCTGAGTTTTGGTAAAAACAGAGTGTAGGGGTTTATAGTGCTAATATAGAAGATATGTTGCAATTGTGAGAACATGATCTTTTGTTCTGATGGCCTTCTGAGGGTATGAGGATGTGGAAGACAAACAGAACAACTAAGAGAAACAGTAATAAGAAACTAGATATACAAAACAGGATCCAAGTACAGGTTATCAGAATGTGTAAGGACATAAAGAACGTCAGTGGAGATGAACCAATAGAAGAGAATTGTTAGTGCATGAATAGCTATTATAACCAATAAGCAAAGTAGCAAGCGTGTGTACGGAAGTATGACAACTGTATAAAAGGCTTGAGCTGAATAAACGGCGTTCTCTGCTCATCATAGTGATGTCTCGAGTCGTTCCATGCCTCGCATGAACCCCACAACAGAGCTTTTCAATCCTCTTCAGGTTATGCTCTAGAGGAAGGAGGGTGTGAGTATTGCTCACAGCATGATCTAGAACAGTCTAGCAGACTAAAGCTACCCACAAGAGAAGAGAATCACTTCTGTAGTCTTACAAACTGAGACGTGGGGAAAAAAAATAACTCAAACCAAAAAATTAACAAAACCAAAAACCCCCAAACAATCAAACCCTAAGGATGACAAGACTAATTTGTTTTTGTAGTAAGGGCAAATCTGGCTCTTAGACAAGAAGTGGACTAAGCATATTCAGAAAGCACTGTTTTTACAAGGATGATTAATAGGAGTATTTTCTTACTGAGTTACTGTAAATACTGATGGCTGGATTTAGAAACTTGAAATAACATGAACTGTCAAGTTCATTCACTGCATGAGAATTCATAAAAAAGTTTCAAAAACAGAACCTCAATGCCAAACCTGGGCCTTTTGCGCCATACAACTGGTAATTGATAAATTCCCCTGGTTACTGGGGAAATGTATCCTATTTAGTTTATTAGTCAAATTTTCAACAAGAGTGGTGCTGCATGTCAGAGTCAAGAACTGGCAAAAGAAGTGAAATCCAAAGCACGTGAAAATTGCTCAGCTATATTTGTTTTGTTGCAGTATTTATGAAGGTCAGTCAGCTAAACTGATATAGTAAACAATGCAATAATTTGGTGCATTTCTGTTCCAGGTCCTGAACAAATGGAGAACTCTACTAATATAGCTCTTTGTCAAACTCTCAATTCATTGGCCTCCACCTAGTTATTCCATTGGAAAAATGAAATCTCCACTGTCTTGAAATCCATTACCCCAAATTCCTTTAAGGGAATGCTACTGAGTCATAGCTGTAACATTAGATCTAATTAACCGGGGCTTTGTGCCAGCACAAATGTCAGAACAGCTGATACTTTGGTTTTTGGCTGTCTGTCCCCTAATACGATTCAGTAGGTAGTAAACATAATGACTTCCTTAAAATTCCATTGTTCTCTAAAAGAAATGCATAAAATTAATTTTTATGCTGCGACTTCATTTAGATTATCCCTCTGCTCTGTTAGGGATGAAATATCACTGCAATATTTGCACACAGGGTGCACCTACCGTTTAAAAATATATCTGTGCTGGTTAAGAAAAAGCCACAGTACACTGTGACAAGTATGTATTTGTTTTGTTTAGCAGAATACTTAATATTTAGCAAATGTGTATGTAGAACATAATACATTTTGTTTCAGTGCTGTAATGTAAGTCTGGACACCAGAACTGGCTATGTTACCACTAGAATAATTCACTTCAGCTTCCCTCAGAAGTAAACAGGTACACAGCTACCTGTTTCATTGTTCCCTAAATATACCTTTTGCATCCTAAGCAGGCTTATTTAATGTCCTAATTCAGGAAAGTATTTCAGCCACGTTTTTAAGTATCCCTATTAACTCTTATAGCTGGCTGGGCACATCTCTGAGTACTTCCCTGAACAGGGGCCAGCTTATGCCACTACAGGAAAAGCAACCAAGAGCAAAACCTGCAAGGAGTGTGTCATATCTTATTCAAGTACCTTGGCAGTGACACTGAACATGAGGGTAAGTGTTGAAACTTCTCTGCTGCTGCTAAAGGGCAAGTGGAAATGAGCTCTGCTCATGATGCTCCCCACAGGTAAATTCTGATCAATCTGACAGCACAAGGCCAGAGTTAAAACTGGGGCTGTCCGCTTGGTGCTGCCTTCTCATGAAGAGAGACAGGTCCTACTACATGGTTTACACTTCTTTCGTGCCTTAAAGTACTGGAGAGCAGCCTTTTTACATCATCCATCTGTCCAGGAAGACAGAACAGAGCTCTGAAAAAGCTTTTCCGAGCAAGGGGAGGTAAGGCTTTTCCAGACTTTGAGGATGCAGCCGGAGAATGCGATGCAGGAGGAGTTAATGGGAAAAAGAACCAATTTGTTCTTGCAGGTCACTTCCACTGGTTTTGCTTTTATAATTAAAGCTTACTGGAGCACTTGAGTATCATACACAGATTAAAATAAATGAGAGCCTACTGGTATTACCTAGACATATGGAATATTTTAAACTGCTTCAACAGGCTTCAAAAATAATCTCCAATATCTCCAATGTTTAATGAACACTCTGCAAATAAAAGGGCTTTGAATAAATGACACATACCTAACTTGGCAAAATTAGCACAAAGAAGTTCCTTTGCTATGAAGTTTTCCTATTAGACGGAGGAATTTGCCTCTATTGCCAATAATAAAGCTTTTGAATTATTCTGCCCTGGGTATATATAAAAATATCTTTCTAGTAAATGAAATTGTTTATATTTTAGTCAAGATGACAAATCATGAATCCTTTCACAAAACACCAGTTATGTAATATTCTCAGTAGTTTCCCTGCAAGATAACAATGTTTTAGCTCCCAAATTACATTTTAAACCAGTGACACTCATTTCTTGACAAGTACTATTTAAAAAGTGGTAATTCCCTAAGCTACACCAGTACGATGGCACCAGTTTCAGTAATCAGTTTTATATTACTGGGTTGCTAGGCAAGGCTTGGCCAGTTCTTTAGTTCTGTACCATCTGGAGCCACCTACAGTTGTTTCAAATGTGAATGGTACATTGTCCTGTTAAAATCTCTGCATCTTTTCTTCAAGCTCTTTTTACACATTTATATTCAGAAAGCTATGGAAATAAAAGCTAGAGGAAATAAAATCCCAGTGGATAAGCCATCCTACTGATACCCATACAGAAGTATTTTGGCATGCCTGAACAGACCATCGCCATTGCATTGGTCTTTCTACCTGACATCATTTGACAATGCACAGCTACCAGTCAGGTACAAGGACATTGTATCAGTTTAATAAATAAACAGATTAAAAAGTGGCCGAGAGAAACATCTACATCGTGTGTATTTAGCTTCCACTCTGAGGATTCATCATGAATCTTTCTACAGCCACAGGTTCAGTACAGAAGAATTGTCAGTAGATGAAAGCTTTCCTTGGGTAATACCTAAATACCTGACCCCCAGCACTGGCCACCTCAACTGATTCTTCTGAATATGCTGAATACCCAGCCAATCCTAGTAATCACACAGCAAAGAGACATGAGTGCCAAAAGATTTACACTTCTTTCATCTGCTTTTCCACCCTGGTATTATGACCAGATCTGTAGATATTTCCCTCTTATTCTTAGAAAGTAAGTCAGTTCCTTGTCTGTTGCCTTTCATTTTACCTTCTGTGAAAGTTCCAGGTCTAACCTGATGCTCAGGGGTGCATATCCTCACTCAGTAGGAAACAAAGGTGCCATTTAAAGCTGTCTGCTCTGAATGACAAATCTCACACTGGAAACAAGACACAAAAATCCTGACAGTGAATTCTTCCTATTCCTGTATGTGATAAGGCAGCAGGCTGATAGTAATAGTGATTTCAGTTTCCTTATCACCTCCTGGGCAAGCTTTGCACAGGGTCAGATTTTTGTGACCGTTTTCCTTCCAGCTGTGCTGTTATTTCAGTGTTTCATTGCTGTACTGTCCACACTTTTTTAACATGCACTGTAATTTTCGTGTTTACTCCAGCTTTGCAGTAACATTATAAAGGCTACCAAATACTGCAGGATGCAACTGTTCCTTAAACATTTTAACATTTTTATCAGCCTTTTTTAGTTATTTCCCCTGACTCTTCAGAAACTCTTCTCTCCCTAGAGAACCACAGTAGCCAGTGTCAACCTTAAAGAGCAGTATACCTTCTTACCTTCCCAAACATTCAATACCTGATACAGCAGTGCCTGTGGTTCAACCTTACAGGGGCTCCTCCCCCCAAAAAACCCTGCTTTTCTAATTTTACTTCAGGTACAAGATAATTCTTTGGCTAACCATCACAGATTATGTGCTCAATCTGCTTAAGGGAATCGTTTATCACCATACTCTGATTCCCAGGTGCATAAGACAGAGGAACTAATTATGCTTGTAACTTCCAACAGTCTTGATCATTGCACTGCAACTACTCAAAAAAAGTGGTGAACCACAGTGGGAAACAGCTCACTTCCTGCAGCAATACTCAATATGCTGTATTGAGTGTAAATGTTACTGTATCCCACTATCCTTCACTGAAGCCTTTTCACTTGAGCCAGTTCATCTGACTGAAGCAGTGACACACATATGCTGATGCAACCTGGTGCAATTTATCCCTGCTAAGGCTCTGACATAGTAACTTCTATATCAGAAATCAATAGTGTATGTTTTCTCATTCTGTAATAAATAGAAAATATTCCAATTCACAGTTACAAGGAAAATGCTGAGAGAGGTGCTTAACCCGATCCTTGCATCCAGCTAAGCTGTATTCAGGGCAAAACTAAAAATATGCATTGAAAACCACTTTGTCAGCTGCTCCAAGCAACAACAGCTGGTAAAAATCCTTCAGCATCTCTCTGAAAAGGAAGTGAAAGCTGGGGCATCATCATAGCCAGCTGTTCACCATCTGGGATTTCCCTCACATTGGCAGGAACATTGTATTTCAGGTGGCTTTGTAGCCCCCTTGAACAGACATATATAATCTAAGACAGAACTAAGGTGCAGAAGTCAGAATAGACTGGTCATCTTTTGGATCCACAGCTTGCTCCCCCAGGTCTGAATGAGCAGTTCAGTGATTTGGTCTAGGCACTGCTCAATTAGCTCTTTTCCCCTGCTCACCTTCCTCTTCTGTCCTCCCATCACCTGCATCTCCCCTCAGCACATTACAAGGACAATAAGGTTGCCAAATTTAGCCTCAGAAACAACAAAAAACCCCAAATAAACCAAAAATCCAGACTCAAGCAGATCCTCAGGTATGGAAAATTCAGTTCAAAAAGTTACATGCTGGCTTTCTCTTCAATTGTTCACAACAGAAAGTCTCAGCAGTAATAAGCAATTCTGGCAGCCTCAAGAATAGTAAATACTTCAGTAGTGCTGTGCATACACACACACGCACATCTATTTTCATACTGTGCACAGATTTCCTGCACAATAGACTAATTTCAGTTTTCACATGCTTCACAGCTTGGTTTTGATCAGTTACAGAGAAGTGGATAAAATACCAGCGCTGAATATTTATTTGCCAGCTTATTTCATTTCTGTGGTTAAGGGGAATAGCGCATGGTTTCCTAGACAATACTTTCATCAAATTGCTTCTCAATTGGTCTGATGTCATCCAGAGTTAATGTGTTCATAATGAATAATGCATTAGGAAAGGATATTTTTCACAGATACAATAAGGAAATAATTTTAACTTCATATCAGCACCGTTTCAGACTTTTCAGTATAATTGCACAGTCAGGGGTTTTGTTGTTTGTTTGGGGGGTTTGTTTCTCTGGGGCTTTTTTTGCACGACTGCAGCATGAACAAGCCAAAAGAAAAATCTGTGTTGCAAGATGACAATACCCTGAGCTCAACTTAATCAGTCTGAAAGTTTGTGGTTTGAAAACTATACGTCATGGTAAGCTCCTAAGAGCTGACTGCAGAGGTTTCTAGTCCTAGACCTCTGTGCATGAAATCCTGTAACTCATAAAACCACTGCTGTTCCTTCTCATTTATGGAAATCCAGAACACAGATTTGGTCTCCCTGTTTATGAAGCATTCTCTGAAAACAGCTATTTTCCTTGTGAAATAATTCATAAGCTGTTTTAAGGAGCTTCTGCGATAAAGGTTTTTCCTTTACAGGGAAAGTGTTCATCACAGTTGAGTTGGATCTGACACTGACACGTTGTTTTGGAATGACAAAAGATTAAACTCCACATTTCTCAGCTTATTCCTAATGTTTTAATTCCTACTCTCTAGAGTGTCTACTTAAGAAGAGCTAGAGGCTGCAAGTTATATGGGCCAGCCATATTTAAAGGTACTCCTCAGAGCTGCAGCGAGCATTTGATTTACATGTTCTTCGAATAAAGCAGTTTATCCAGACTGGCTTTATATCAGCCAGAGACTTTCTGTATCTCACTGAGCAACTGAACTCTTTACAGCCATCCAACTAACAGCAACAGAGTCTGAGGTGCTTGGGCCCTCCAATCACACTGCAGGGGCCTGCAAACTGTTACTGTCCTTTTGAGCAAAGATTCTTCCTGGAAATTCAAACAACGTAATTCTGTTCCTCACTCTGATTTTTGTGTCACCCTTTTAACTTGGCCATCCCTAAGTGATCCATCAGAGGGGTGATGGGAAGCTCTGAGTACAGGAGTGGAGAAGGTCACAGGCTGTATCACTCTATGAAGGTCTCTCAGTGTCAGAAATTGTCATCTGGAGCTTTCCTACTCTAATACGATGGGAAGCTGCAACAATTTTTTAATGTCTTTGGTTTTTCTCACCTTTATTATAAATATAGATGTTTCTGAAGAATTCAGTCACTTTCCAGTCAAGTGTTCTGCATTTCATAAATAAAGTGATGCCTCTCGAGTAAGCAGAGACACATTTGAATGGCTGAATGTATCCAGACTAAGGCATCCAAATCAAGGAATCATTTTTGGGCACATTTAAATCCTACCAACCCCCACTGCAGGTGGGTTTCATTCACCCATAACCTTTATGATGACCAAAGCAGGGTTCCGAGTCTGTTCAGGTCCATATCAAGGGCAATCAGGATCTCCTTAAGTGTCTGAAAGCTCAGTTATGCTGGTGAGCAGGTGATGTGTCATGTACCTGTTTCCCAAGGAGCTGCACACGGCAGAGCAAAAATGTAATCATTTCATATGAAAGCAATCAAAGCATTTAAACAAGCAGAAATATCTTAGCAGCAGATGAATAAATAGTGAAGAATAAACTACAGCACCAAGCATATGATACAAAAGAAACCTTAATTTAGATGCTAATTAACCCAAACGTAAGAATTACAGGGTTAATTAAGCAACACATCCCTCCCACAATTTTATCAGCTGCAGACACAGGTGAGATGAGAAAGATCTTACTATTTGATCAAATTAGCTACAAGCCACAGTGGAGAGTTCTGATAAACATTTTTTGAAAGCATTTAATTATGAGCCCTAAGTAGGATGGATTCTGCATTGCATTACATCCATTTTTATTACTGGACATGAAATATCAAATGATCAAGAAAACAGCCACTACAACAGCTATGTAATAAATGCTTCTCCTGCAGCACAGTTGTTAAAACAAAACATACTTTTAATCAATTTAGTTATAACCAGTATGCAGGAAACTCATTAAGTTTAAATTAATTCCTTACTTCAAGCACAGTGTGACCACTCTTGGTACAGTGACTTGTTACATGGCAATTTTCTTTTAAAGCTCCATTCCGAGTTATCCTTTTCCTTGTCTGTGACACCACAGCTACCTGAAAAGCAACAATATCTGCTTACACTCAGGCAACCGGTTTGTTAGTTAATAGTAAGAGAAGCCTTCATGTAGGTGAGATTCCTGACTAGACTAAGTTTATTCCTTGGGAACTGGGAGAATTCCATGAAGATGAGTTTATTACTATCTTCCTTATTTGAGTATTGATCCTGCAAGAACCATCAGCATCTGCTTTAGCCTGTAAGATCTAAAGACCTTCCTTCCCCAACGAGCCAGTCTGCAAACAGAAGACTTGTTGCTGGGAGCAGACTTCAGGCATGTCTTTCTAGCTGACAAATCTCCCTTCTCCATTTTTACCAGCTCAGGAGTGCAAAGGTAAAGCAGCCAGGCAGGAAATCTTTCACACCTTGATGGCACCCAAAGGTGCACACTATGTTAAAACCCCCATGAAATAACTAACTAGAAAAATGGTTAGAAAAATATTGTAATTACAGGCCTTTAGCCTCAGCTGATATCAGGAATCAGGTGGCTCAATATTTTTTAAAAATAAGATCTAGAACCTAAGTTATTTTCTTCAGCTATTTAATTCCAGAAATTTAGCAAAAAAGGGCCCTGGTAGAGAATTCAAATCACAACTCATTGCTCACAAATAGCACTATTTTATCAGCACAGTAAATTACATGAGGAAAAAATATCCTCATTAAGAATATTCAGAATGCTGCACAGGATTTTCAGATTAGTTGAACTTTCATATTTAAGCAGTAATTGCTGAATTTGGTTTATCAATACTTTACCAAATGACAGAGGCCTAGACTCAGGATGCATTGGGGATTTACAGAAAGTCAAAGAAAATACCTCATCTATTATGTACCAGGAAAATTTACAAGTTGCAAGCCAGCTCAGTGTCTCCACTGCAAAACCCATCTTGGTAGACGGACCAGGTTTAAATAAAGCTACAGAAACAATAACTAATTTTCCAAAGATCATCCTGAAATAAAAGATAAAGTAGCATTTCTCCTTCATGGGTTCCAAATCCAAATATTTAACAGGATATTTTTGACCATGCCACTGTCCTGTACCAAAACAGCCAAGATAGGAAAAAAACCAGATACATTTTATTTTATTTTTCAAATCCGCTATATATTTTTTGAAGCTGCTCCTTAACCAGTCTGTTATCTTTGTATATTTAAGCTGGAAAGTTCTTTAACATAACACTAGCAATTCTAGTTTAGTTTCCTGTGTTTCCTGGAAATACCATGTTCTGCAGAAAGGAATCAACAATATTTTCACTGCTGTCCCATGGAACAGTTGCTTCAATAGTGTGCCCTGAGCTTAAATGCTAAATCACTGCTGTCTCCAGAGAACAGCCCTATTTGAGAGTTTATGCTGCAGTTACTGGTTCCCAAAGTAACCCAGATTAATGTCTTTTCAACTTAATGCTCAAACTACCACAAAGTGTCACACATAAGCTCACTCCAAAAGACTTAATGACAGAAAAACACTGAACTGAAAATTCTTATCTGTTCGATAAAAAAGCAGGTCTTACACCGGGGACAAGAGGAGAATCAAGACACAGTAGACTATGCCATATTTTTCTTTCAGCACTTCAGAGCTTGCAAACATTTATCTACCCATTTTATAGGGCTCGGTCACTTCTCAGAGCTCTCCCATAAGATAGCCACTTTAACGTTAACCAAATATTGAGCTCCCTACAAGTCAATAAAAACATTCATTGACTTAAAGATTCAGTCTATAAACACACACAATTAGAGGACTTCTGTTATAAAAGAGTGACAAAGTAGGAAGAGAAACTGGCAGGTAATGGATTTGACATGAACTTAAAGAAAAGTAATCCTTGGGCATTACTCTTCGTAGCATGCACACTATGAAGCATAATACTTATATTCACTGCAATAAAGCTTATCTAGTATTAAAATAGACATGGAAAAGTGTGTATTTACAAAGGCAGCACACGAGGTTCTACTCTGCAAACCTTAGGAAGAAGTGATCCTTGGCTCTTACAGTCACCCTCACATTGGTTCACCCGAACTGTTTATGATTATCCACTTGTTTATCATTCATATCCCATAACAAGGTGACTCGGATGAAAACCCTCCTGGTCTATGTTGGCAGCAAGGTTCTGCAGCTCTTGGGGCTGGGGGATGTCTAACAGACCCAACACCCATTTATGTTCATCAATCACTTGGGGTTTTTTCAGTACATTTTTTTCCATTTCTGTTTTTGAGACTATAGAGATTGTTGTGTGGTGCTCCTGGAAAAGGGGGCTGCTGCTGCAGCAGCAGAATTGCATTTCAGCCCAGCTGAAATTCCAAAGAACAAACCCCACATTACTCTCAGTAAGTGCTGCAGAGCAACATCTTCCTGTTATACACGAAGGCATCACACAGACCTGAGAAGAGGCTTCTAATGACTAAGAAAGTCTGCAACAGAGCATGAAAGGGAACCAATGTCTGCCAAAAATCAGTTTGGTTTTAGCTAGGGGGAAACACAAGCTCTTTCCCATAAAAACTTACTTCCACTCCTAACTGGTCCTCTTTATCAGTATTTATTAAAGCAAAAATTTTTCCCTACAGTTGAAAGGGTCTCTACAAATAAACAAAACAAACCCTCCTCTCTTTAAAAACAAAAAATGAAGTTACCCTTCTCTGTTGAAGGACCATTTTTGTGCTGTGAAATCAATAATTAACAGTAAGGTTGTGTCTGATTGTTTCAAAAAGCCACAGATATATCAACATGGTTACAAAAATGTAGAGCAGCATTGTTCATTCAAGTTTTAAGGTCATTAGAAAACATTATCTTAGGGTGGATATATTTAACTATGTGCTTTTGCTCTATCTAGTAATTTCAGCTTTCTTTCCTTCCTAAAGCCACACAGGTACTCGTGACAAATAATTTTCAGAAATATTTGGCAAATTTATAATGAATATGCACCAACTGTAATAAAGGGAAAACATTAATTGGTGTTTTGGAGTCCAAGACAGCATGAACCTAGCCATGGAGAAATTAGAAGTTCGTTGAGAATTAAAATCTTCCTAATTCACTTGTAATAGCTGCATAAAAGTTACTTGAACTTCATTTGCAATGTAGATTCCCATACCCACTGAGAAGCTGTATAGATTCCATATGCCAGCAGTAAAATCAATATAACATTCTGTAATGCATTGGCAGTGAATCACTTACTCCTCTTGCAAACATAATTCATCAGGATTCTGACAGCTTCCAGCCTCAGAGTGGATTCCATTAAAACAAGGATTCATGTTTTTCCTCTTCAGAGTACTCAAGGTCTATTCACATTTAGTAAAACCCCACTAAGTACTCTCGGGAGGGGCAGAGGAGGGGCAGGCACTGAGCTCTGCTCTGTGGGGACCAGGGACAGGACCTGGGGAATGGCCTGAAGTTGTGTCAGGGGAGATTTAGGTTGGATATTAGGAAAAGGTTCTTCCCCCAGAGGGTGTTTGGGCACTGAACAGGTTCCCCAGGGCAGTGGGCACAGCACCAAGGCTGACAGAGCTCAGGGAGTGTTTGAAGGATCCTCTCAGGCACAGGGTGTGACTCCTGGGGATGGTCCTGTGCAGGGCCAGGGGCTGGACTGGTCCATGTTCTGCAGAATCTTCAGTATGAATGCAATATCCTCAATTATATAACACATCAATCCTGTCTGTAGCACTTTTTTTTTTTTTTGTTATTTATTATTAAATCAAGTAGCTGCAAAGTCAAAGACAAACAGGAGCCACTTGGGGCAGGAGCCACTAGATGAAGTGGTAGTGAAATGAGAATGGGAAAATTATGACCTTAAAAGGCCATAAAGCACACAGTTTTCCAAAAAAAAAAAAAAAAAAGCCCAAACAGATTTCTTCATCTAATAAGCTTGTGTTGTCAGTGTTTCATGTGGAGTCACTGAAGGTTAAGGTAAAAAAATTGCTACATACAATAGCTACAAAAGAACTATAGCTTTATATTACTGGATATAAGCTTAATAATGAATCTTGACAATGAATTCTTTCAGCTTTACACATGATTGAAATAGCTCCAGCTTTATAATACTGATGAGATAATTAAAGTAATTAGAAATTACACCTTGAACAGTCAGTCAGTAAAACCACCTTGAATCATAATCAAACCTTTTCTTTCCTAAAGGAAGAATCTTTTTTCCATATTGCAGGTTTTTCATTGCCTCTTATTCATTTTCTTCAGACAGTGATTAGAATAAGCCTTGTCAGTGGTTGGAGAGAACACATTAGGAATGATTTTACATAGATAAGAAAAAAATCAATATCCCATTCCTGGCATTCAGAACCCTTTACAGCTGACCTTTTACTCCCCAAATATGCCTTCCCTTGTTTCTCAGAAAAGCTCTCTTTACAGAAACATCTGTCTTAGGCAAGACATTTGCTCGTACACTTAAAGGTATGAATTTTATAATACAGAACACTACAAGCCAGTTCAACAGAATTCATTTGCTGTGGCACTGGCAAAGGCTTAGTTACCACTGCTGCAAACGAACCTCCTGAACACTCCTTCTCCAAGCATCATCTCCTTTTCTCACCAGTGTTACTAAGGCATGCAAGGAATATAATTTAAGACAACTTGAAAATTCTAATCTCTGAAAAATTCCATAAAGAGTGCAGCAACTAAGACTGATTCAATGCAAGAGCAGACCAGACTAATTCAGCTCTCAGATTAAATGCAGCTAATATTTCATGTTCTATTCTGAAGTTCAGAAAAATTCCATCCCCTGATTTTTCAGTTTTACCACTCTTTAAGATGTCAGCTTCTTGCATATTTTTTAAATTTATTTTTCATTTTTGTTTCTGGTCAAGAAAACCGGTTTGCTAATACTTCTACCATACTTGTGTAGAGAGGTGCCAGCCAAATCGCAGCTTATTTACACTGAGTGCAAACACCCAATGTTTACCGAGCAGTTAAGGGAAAAAAATATACATAAGGGGTTTTACTGTATTCAATTTGAGAGCACTGAACACATCCCAAATTCCAAACAATCTCTACTGAAAAGCTTAAAAGTTGGCCAAGATTTCTGTAAGTAAAAGCCAAAGCCCAGAAAAAGCAAAAACAAAACAAAACAAAACTCCCCCGTTTCAGCAGCAGTTTTCCTTTTCTTACCACAGGTAACCATTTGACTGTGAAGATGATTTGACTTTGACAAGAGTTCAATTACAAATTCGCCTTGATTATTGAAAACTGCCAGACACCAACAATTTTCCTGGCCCTTAAGACAAGTTTTTCCAAATTAGAATGCTGTATTAATATCTCCTCCCATGAATCCATTACGGAAAATCACTATTAGGGTCACGCGACTTTAAAGCATTTTTCTTTGACCTTTCACACACAAATGATTGAAACAAGGTCTAAGAGACATCCTTTTCAAGCATGTAAGATTCCTACTAAGAAAAGCCAAACAAAATTGTTTTGCATTACATGCAACTTACTACAAGGAAGCCGAAATACTCGAACAGAGCTGCAGTCTGACGACGAGCGATTCAGAAATGAGGCATACCAAGTCCGGCTCCTGTCCTTGCTAATTTCTGTCTCAGTTTAAAATAATCATACGACACGCTAGCACGGTAAAAGCCACGTTCCTCAATTAAGGCACCTGTTTTTTTTTAAAAAACCCCACGGCATTCAAAGCCTTTTGCGCGGGTTTTGTACCGCAGAACCCTCTGCTGGGCCGTGAGGGGCCGCGTGCGGAGCTGCCGCGCGGGAGGCGCGAGGGCTCGGTGGTCGCGCGCCCGTTTGTCTGTCTGTCTGTCTGTCTGTCTGTCCGGCCGGCCGGGAGGAGCCTCCCCACCTTCCCGCTCCCTGAGACAAAGGTCTCCAGGGCTCGTGCCCTGCGGGGCTCTTCTGGGCCTCGCGGCCCAGCCCGTGCGGGGTTGGGCGGTGTTCCTGCCCTGGGCCGCACCGCAGCGGTCGCGCTCTTGTCCCGGGACAGGGGGGAGCTGTGCGGGGGCTGCGCCCTGAGGGGCTCCTGTCCCCACACCGGCCACAGACGTGAGGCTGGAAGCTGTTCTGTAGCTATTGCCGACTGACCTCGGGTGGTGTGCTGCTAGAGGAGTATCAGCTGCATCGAGGCCCCTGCTGAGTTATCCCTGTGGGAGAGAGCAGGGCCGAGGTGAGCAGTGGCATTTTCCTGTATCTGAAGTGAATTCTGCAGTCAGTGATGTGGTTTGGCTTGTGCTGGGGCAAATTGCTGTGGTCTCTTGTCTGGAGGATGGGAGATGGCCGAGTATTATATATTTATTTATATATAAATATAATTTTATTTGTTTATATATTTATTTTTATTTATTTATATAATTATTGTAGCCTAAGTATCTTTATTGAAGGCAGTGTAACCAAGAGCTGTGGCTGAAGCCCTACACTCTCTGGCACTGTCCAAATACAGTGTTGATGCTTATCAGCTTTTCCACTGTAGTGTACTGGAAAGCAGTGAAGTGTTTTACAACTGTCAGTGTGATACATTTGATGTAAAAGTGACTGCTACTTTTTTCCAGTGATGAAGAGTGCTGTTTTGACTTAATTGCAGGTTTGAGTCATACTTGGACCAGAGCTCCCAAGCTTGCCTTGCTCAGATCATGAAGAACAGCAAGAAGACACTGTTGTAGCTGTGGCTAAAAGGGTAAGGTGCTCATAGTGTATTTCAGCCCATGTCCTTCAGAAAGGGAAGAAATAACATTTTAAAGTAGCAATTAGCACCAACTGTAAGTTCTACTAAACAGGTGGCACTCATCTAAACTCCTTGAGGGCTACAGGTAAGTTGGACAGTCTTCTGAAGTGCCTTTATTAAACATGTGAGCAAGTGGACCAAACCACAGTTGCCACTGCATGGTTTGAATGTATTCCAGTACGTCACACAAATAAGACACTTATATATTTTCACTTATTATTCTGGGAGAGATTTTTCTGCCTTTTTTTTTGGTACCTGTATGGAGTCTAGAAAACATGTCTATTATTCTACTGATGTGGTGACGAGATAAGGAGCTGCTCTGCACATTTAATTCTTGGTCTTGCAAACTGGTGAGTATGCGAGATCTAGTAAACCATGCATATAGTTCACTGATTTACTTATTTGGCTGTGGTTTTGCGTGCATTTGTATAGTGTGCTGAACTGAAATTGCCCTGCTGGATAATCTGCATAAGAAACATATCTTTTTGAAAATCAGTAGAAAATGTTGACCAATGCTACTTATCATTCTTGAAGGAGGCACTGAACACTTCCAATTACATCAGTTGGGTGATTTTAATATCAGCATTAAGGGTATTAATGTCAAATGATGTAGTTATGCTACTGCAAGCAATATGATCATTTGAGTTAATGCCAGGGAGATCTTCCCTCCTTCCGCACCAAAGCGCATCGTAATCACACCCAGAGCTATGCATCTTTTATATGGTCTAGTTCACGGGTATTCTGCCTGGAAAACTAATGGATATGGGTTTCTGCAGTGCAGCTTGCATATCTCTGGCAAATTCTAATTTTCATAATGCAGAAATGTAACGATAATAGGGTGTGTTTGGTAATGTTAGCGACTACATTCAGAGTACAAAAATTATGGTCTAAAACTGAGGTTGGAAAGAAACAGGTTGAAGGCAGTGGAAGGAAAGGTCTGCCATATCTGTGAGAGCATTACATTTTATAATGCATTCGTGCAATTTTGGAAACTCACCACCTCTATTTGGAAATGTGCAGTGGTATAGTCCCAATATATTATAAACAATGATTAGGTAACATCCCTTTGGAAAATGTAGTTTGTGTTGATTGAGAAGTCCTAAACATGTAGAAAATCCTGTAGTGATTGTCATGTGACAGCTGTTATTTGGTGCACGTAGAAGAACTATTTCTAAACCAGAGTTGTTCTGATAACTGTCTATGTTACACTCTACCCTGTGAGCAGTGGTTGAAAGATTGCACTTTAGCACTGCCTACAAATGCATGGAACTTACACGTGCAGCTTTTTGTAGTCATTTTTTTCCAGATCATGATGAATAATTTCAGCTTAACATTTAATAAAAGTAAAAAGCGCTTAACAGACCTTTCTTGTATGCCTTTGGTACGACTGATGGAATTCAGTAATGCTTAAAGGAATTTCCTTTTTTTTTTATTGTCACTTTATTAGCTGATATGAGAACTAATGGCAATTCAGCTGCATAGTCTTAATGGCCTAATCATTAATTTGTATGGGAGTTACTTTAATAATAATTAGAGAGAGCTCATATGTTATTAATGTGGGGGCAGTGAGCATGACTTTAAAATAATAATCCAATTAACATGCATTAAGTGGAAATTTTATAGTTACCCATGGCATGAGTGGCTGCTGCTGTAATTTGAAAATAGTATTTCATGGCACCAGGCAACAATCTGAAACAGCTCCTGCCGGGTTAGCCTGGCCTCTGCGAAGAATTGCTGCCAGCACAGCTGGAGGGTGGGCATGTGCTCTGCAGAAATGCTGCCCTTACACCCACCCCCTGACTTGGGACAGGCAAGTGGTTTGCAGCCTCACGAGGTTCCTCTTGTGCGTCTGTGTTAGTGATCTGACTGCTGGTTGTGAGGGGTCACGTGGAACGGCCTGTGTAGGGACCAGCAGCCTGAAGTCGCGGTGCTTTGAAGAACAAGCCAGTGAATCCTTTGGGGGGTCAGGAGCAATGTGCTAAGCTGGTGGCAGGAAGGAGGAACCAGCACTGATTGCCCTTTGTGGGAAGTTTCTGCAGCGCTTGTTGTGTCTCTTGAGAGGCTGCAAAAAGGCATTTACTGAGGGAAGCATAATCTGTCCAGGTATGACGTGTACAAAGTACTGCTGAGGCAGGAGGGGAGAGTAATTGGTGAATTGGAAACTCTGTATTGATAAGATGATAATTCAAGCTTCTAGGCTACTCACTCAGTGAAGCAATGGTGTAAAGGCAGGCTTTCAGCTAGATTTGCTGGCAGGTGACCATGCTTTTCAACATCCTGTGCTGTTACACATTAGTACAACACTGTTAACTAGATGGGTAGGTTGCTGCTATACTACAGAATATAGCTGGATTTCTCTTGCACCATTCCTGATTTTTCTTTTATTTAATTAAATGGGAAAAATAACTTTTATTTGGATGGAAAAAGGCTTTAAAATGAATGGTCTTTTTCTGAATTTGTGTCTTGTGATAGTTAAAATTGTGAGAACTCCTGCTGCCCCTGCTATCAGTGCTGCCTTAGGTGTAGGTGCTGATGCTTTCAGCTGACTGTTCAAGGAAGGAAGGTGTGATGTACCTTTTGTCTTACAGTAGAAAACAGTCTGGAGTGATGATGTCGCCCATACCTTAAAAGGAGACAGTCTTGTCTAAATCTAGACAGATCTAGAAGATCATTGTTTCCTGCAGTCACTCCTCTGTGACCAGATGTGTGCTGAATGCCACTGGTCAGGACACCTTTAGGAAAAAGAGGTCACAGCTCATTGCTTTGCTGATGATCACATGCTTTGTGTCAGCTGGGAGGAGGAAGGTTCCTCTGTTAGTGTGGTTTGAGGTGTCTTGCAATGACAAGTCCACCTGAAACATGAGGGGTTTTGCTGTTACATTTGCCTCTGGCCCTTCCCAGTCCTGGAAGTTAAAGCAGAACATCATGTTAGCAGGGGATATCAAACAGGGGTGGTGCAGTCTTATGGGAATTAAATAAACCTCTGAATGTGGGAGGTTTTCTGGGGAAGATGCCATTCCTTATTCTGGAGCAATGAAAGAAAAGAGGATAGGAAGTTAGAAGACTACACTAACACTCCTAAATATTTGGTAGAGTTGACGTGTGGCAATACCATTTTTAATAAAGACTGGTGGTATTTCAGGTTAATTATGTCCCTGAAGATGAAATACCTGTGGGAACTCTTGCTGTTTTCAGCATTCATACTGAAAAGGCATGATTTTAGCTAGATGGCTAAACTCTGGGGGAGATAATAGAGGAAGAAATAATGTACAAGAGTCATAAATGTTGATCTGTCTCTGGTGGAAACTGGTGTGTGAATTTAAAGAAAATGTGCTGCCCTGAGTCAGGCTGAAATTTTTACTTTTCCTGATAGAGATAAATACTCAGCCTTGATGCTTCTACTTTCTCATATGCTGCCTTTTTTTTTTTTCCCCAAGAAAGAGATAGGCTAAATATCAGAGCCTTAATATATTAAAATTTCTCTAGCCTTTCCTATGGCTGTGAAAAAAAATAGTGAGGAAAAGGTGCACAGGATGAAAACACAGGCAAGTTAACCTAATTTTATCTGAGGCCAGCAGGGCCAGTGAGGTCCTGCTTTATCCTGGTGACAAAGATAAGCTTTGCTGTAGCATCTTTCCAGTGAAACCACATTTTCCTGTATCTTAGTACCCTCTTCTATGCTGGAGAAAATGATAGAGACTCCAGTAAGTTTGAATAGGGTGCTCTGCTAGTAGTGGCTGAGCTAAGCTCGCTGTACTGTGGCATTGATAGCACAACATGATGCAGCCTAAATTAATACTTATTTCTTGTACAGTTTTGAACTGTTCTGAGTGTCTTGAACGGCTCAAGATTTTGTGCTAGTCAGCTTTCTTAATTTGGCAAGTACTGAAGAAGCAAAGGTGACAGCAAATATTGTTTGCAGGTATTTAAAGTATGACTACATTTAAGGTCTAAAGTGTATATTTTGAGGTGGACTGGATTTCCACTGTAATTACTGCTGTAATTTAGCATCAAGGTCTGTGAACAGCTTTTTCTGACTGTAGAGGAGTCGTAATAGGAAGGACACTGGAAGTGAGGCAAAATAGTCATCCTGGAGTTCTGTACCAATACCCCAGGGAGCTTGTTCAAAGTGGTTTGACTGATTGCAGTGTGTATATATATATAAAATAAAACTTGCACAAAGGCAGCTTGAAAAATGGCAGTGAGAAGGATGACAAGTTCTCGACAAGTGGCTTCTTACCCACTACAGAAATTACCTTTGCTCACAAAATTTAGTTGTGTTACTAGGGCTGGCTTGAAGGCTGCTGGTGGTGTTCTGAAGGCAGCACGTCAGATCTGTAAAGCCTTCTCAACGTACTTTGTGCTGAAAGCATATTCACCTGGGAATGTTTTACCAAATTCTACATTGCCCCAAGGCAAGTGGATTATTGTTGAAGAAAGGGGAACTATTGACATAAGCTGAACAATAAGAGTCAAGAGGAAAGGTGGTCCCCAGGTGGAATGAAATATTTTTAGTCCTGTGTCAAAATCCTTGGGTATTGAAAAAATTCAAAAATTCTGTTTCATGGTTCTTATTCAAGAGGTAAGTGGAGGTGTTCAACTACCTTGTTGTTGACCTAGGAACAGTGCGACTTTGTTACCTATCCTCTTCTGTCTTTTAGATTTGAGAATAAAATAGAGGGGACTTCTCCACTTGGGCTACTTCACTTCTGGAGAAAAGCACTTGAGAGTAGAGGCTCATCTGAATCAATCCCATGTGTTTTCTATGAGGCTGAATAGAGACACTGTATCCTGCTCAGCTGAAAGAGATAAAAGTGCTGTTCCTCCTGTTGTATTTATCATACCTCTGTCATGCTCTGTGAGTGCAGTAGTGAAAATACTTTTGGTTCCTAGCTTATTAATATTTGCAGCAGCAGAAGCAAGTACATCTTGGAACTGTGTAGCATTCCCAGAGGATTTTTAGGTAAAATTGTTGTGAGGGTAAGTACGCTCTGTTCTACAGTAACCACCCATATCTCCTCCTTGAGTAATCTGCCATTTAATTTGAAGCTACGTTGTTGCTATTACTTGCTAGAGACTAGGGAGAAATGAGAAAGAAGAGTTAGCTGTGGGCCTCTCCTCTGTCCAGTGGGCCTTTGAAATTGTGTGTAGTGTCCAAGCCAGGAACAAGGTGACTTTGCAAGCAATCACCCATATCCATTCCTCTTCTGGAAATTCACAACCTTAAGGTGAGGCTTTAGTGTCTTTGTGCTGACCTCACAGGAAGCTTGTTTGTGACCCTTTTCATTGCTAAATTTAACATGGGAGTGGGAAGGTTTGCAGCTGCACCAGTTTATGGCTGTTAACGGGTGATTTTGGTGATTCAGACCAGTGTAAAAGACTAACTTCTTTAATCTGCACATCAGGACTGAATATGCAGAGATGGCATTTAGGCAGTCACAGAAGAGAACAAAATCATGTAAGCCTTTGATATTCACAACCTTTTATGACAGTGCATTTCAGTGACGTTATTAATAGTATCAAAAAGTGCTTTCTGAATTTTTAACTTTTCCGTGATGATAGAATAAAATGCATACAGCAAAATCAGAAAAAACTAGTTGTGCCTTGTCAAAGTGTTGATGATGTAAAATTCTCATATCCTTTTTTACCTTTGTAAGACATGTTTCTAGTCTCTAATCTAGCCTCATACAGGAATTGATACATATCTTTCATTCTTGTTGCCTTTCCTGTACCAGCTTAGTTCTGTTATACTCATTTTGAAATAAGGAGAACTGGAAAGGCTCAAGATAAGGTTTACTCCATGAATTGATACAAAAAACATTAATATGTCACTCCATTCTCAGTTGTTCTTTATTCCTCACAGCATTTTTCAGATCACTTCTGAATACTTTGAATAATGCATGTTCCAACACGGGTCCATCTGGGACCACACTGGTAAACTTCTTTTATCATGAAAAATTGCTTTCCTACCTACTTTGTTGTTTATCTTTTAGTGGGTTATTAATGCTTGAAGGCTGCTGCCTTTTATCTGCAACAGCTATACTTCTTTAAGAGCCTTTGAGATATCTTGACACAACCCTTTGAAAATCTGAGTTTGCTTTTACCCTTGTCCACAGCTGTCCTACTCCTTTAAAACATATCCTGATAAACTTTGTTTTCTTCCTTTGGCAGGGGTATGCCTCTTTTTACAAAGTTGTTTTAGCAAAGATATCTGATATAATGCAGAATAGTACTGAATAAAGGCTTATGGTATTATGTCAGCATTTGGAGTAGGTGGGGAGGGGGAGTGTTACCCTCAGAACTGCATGAGTATCTGGTAAAATCCGGAATAAGAGCAGCCAGAACACAGCTCTTCTTTCCTTTTACCCTTTACCATTATGGTTTGCAGCTTTGGTTCTGCTAGCCTCTTTCCTTGGGACATCTTACTAGTCATATCTATCACACGCTTTTTCCTTCCATCTCTGAGACAGCTGAACCATCCAGGAAGGTCTTTTCTGTGGGCTTCTCTGTACTGTCCAGGTTCTTGTCATCTGCAGCTGCCTTGCTGTGAAGTTCCTGGGGTAGCTCCCAAAGAGCTTTGGAAAAACACAGTAATGCTCAACAAACACCTGCTTTCATAGTGGAACATTCTGTGCAAACTGAATAAACAGCCAGAGTTAGAGGGTGTTAGTCTCATCTTGGGTGCTGTTACCAGAACATGGAGCTGTGGGTAGTAGTTACACTTAGCCTTAATAAAAATTACTGCCTTTATTGAGTGACATACTCAGCTTTCAGTTCAGCAGAATCTCAAGACCTTAAAACTAGTCCCTCTGAGAAAGTAGTACCTAATGGGATACCTCACCCTTTACAACTTGTTTTAAGCTGGCTGTTGATGAAGGAATCTAATCCTCAAAGGCATCAGGCTTCAGCTAGAAGTTTAAATTCAGTCTAAATGTCTGGCTGGGTAAGATAACTGGGTGCAGAAAGCAAGGTATTTGAGGCTTACTTTCAAAGGGCTGTGCAAGGGCTTTGAGGCTTGTTTTCAAATGGTTGTAACTCAGACTTATAGCTCTGTGGGTTTTTATCCATTAACTCATCACTTTCTGGTGGTACTGGCCTAGTAGTATATGTAGTTCCTTATCAGATTTGCCATGCAGATCATGTCTTGATATTTTTGGCATAATGCACTGTTCCCTGGAGACTCCAAAGGTTGACTCTATCCTTGTTGCTTTGGGTTGGATGAGTCTTGTTTACTGATCAGATTCTTACTAGAGGCCTCAGCTCGGATATTGAGGCAGTTTTGGGCACTGCAATATAAGAAAGATATTAAGTGATCAGAGAGTGTCCAAAGGAGGGCAGTGAAGATGGGGAGGGGCCTTGATTTGAAGCGTGTGAGGAGCAGCTGAGGGCACTCGGTGTGTTCAGATGGAGAAGAGGAGACTGAGGGGAGACCTCACTGCAGATACAACTTCCTTGAGTGAGGAAGAGGAGTGGCAGGCACTGAGCTGTGCTCTGTGGGGACCAAGTACAGGACCTGGGGAATGATCTGAAGTTGTGTCAGGGCAGGTTTAGGCTCCCCAAGGCAGTGGGCATAGCATCAAAGCTACCAGAGCTCAAGGAGCGTTTGGATGATCCTCTCAGGTACAGGGTGTGACTCTTGGGGATGATCCTGTTCAGGGCTAAGGGTTGGACTTGGTAATTCTTAGGAGTCCCTTCCAACTCAGCATATTTTGGGATTCTGTAATCACTAAAACACCTTCAGATTCTGAGTCTGATCATTCTTCCCTAAGAGACAGCAGCCAGAGGACTGAGCCTGCCTGCTTTTGCTATATTTTACAAATGTTCCGTCATATCTCTGGCCAGAGCTCTGATTGCTTCCCTTACTCATCTCATGAGGGTGTATCACACTGTGACATCACCTTGTCACATAAACTTGATCAAATACTGAATGGCGGGGTGTCAGTCTTTAGGGTCTTTTGGAGTCTCAGCAAGTACTCATATCTACTGAGGAAATATATTATTATTTCCAAGATGGACCTTTAGTTGAAAGTAAGTTATAATATACCTTCTGGTTAGGAAGCTTTTCTTGAGTGTGTTGTGCAGTGAATATTGATGTTGGCAGATGTTTATCTATAGGAGAATTGATGAAACATCTTTTCAGAAGAAAAAGTGATTTGCTTACGTGCAAGACCAGCATGTTCACTTGCCCTTGGAGGCAAATAAGGAACCAACCTCTTTGATACAGAGCTATTTTTGTCTTCCTCTGAACACTGCTTATCATGCATTATGCATGTTTTTTTTAAAAACGCTGTCAGCAGATACAACCAGCCATTAACCTCAAGTACTTCCTATTTAAAGATAGCACCTGTAGTCAGTTCATTCAATTCTGTGGGACAGAGGCCATAGGTCACTTGCTGATGATGGCAGAGACCTGATCGTGAAATGGTATGTCAGCGTTTTGCATCCTGTTCTGTTTGGGAAGTGCAGCTCCATAGATCTGGAATCTCCTTTGGTCAGGATCTCCCTGTTCTCAGTACTGCAGTGAGTTTTTTCAGTGTTGCCTCTTTGTGTTACAGGGATAGGAAGAGGGGGCTTGTTTATCAAGCAGTAGATCAAGAGGTGGTAGGAGTAGATGTGCAGCCCTCGGGCAGAGTGCCCTTGGCAGAGAGGGAACAGTGCTCCTGATTAACGTAGCATATTTGCCACTGGACAGTGGAAGCGCCCTCGTAGCATGCAGCCAAAGTGCAGCTGGAGCTGAAGTTGGCCAGAAATGTGGGGGGCAATTAAAAAGAGTTTTTTTCAAATATATTAATGGCAGTAGGCGGTATAGAAACATCATTGGCCCATTCCAGGATGAGGATGGTCACCTCACAAACAGGGACAAAGACAAGGCAGAGGGTTTAAGGCTTCTTTGCCTCTGTCTCCACCACTGCTGACAGACCAAGGGGGCCTCAGTGCCCTGAGCTGGAGGACCATGACTGTGAGAACAAACAACTCCCAGTCAACCCTGAACTTGTGTAGGATCTGCTGCTTCGGCTGGATCCCTACAAATCTATGAGGCCTGATGGGATTCATCCAAGAATCCTGAAGGAGCTGCTGATGTCATCACAGCCCCTCTCTGGATGATTTTTGAGTGGTCTCGGGAATCCAGGGAGGTCCCAGCTGACTAGAAGCTGGCAAATGTTGTCCCAGTATTCAAGAAGGGCAAGAAGGAGGACCCTGGAAACTACAGGCCTGTTGGTCTCACTTCAGTGTCTGGTAAAATTCTGGAGGAGATTATTCTGGGAAGCATTGAAAAACACCTGAAAGACAACACAGTCATTGGTCACAGCCAGCACGGCTTCAGGAGAAGCTTATCCAGCCTGATTTCCTTTTATGACAAGGTAACCCACCTCGTTGATCAAGGGAAGCCAGTTGTTGTAACCTTTTTGGATTTCAGTAAATCTTTCAATCCTGTCTCTCCTAGGATCCTTCTGGACAAAGTGTCCAGCCCACAGCTGGATAAACACGTCATGTGTGGGGAGAGCAATTGGCTCATGGGTTGAGCACAGAGGGTAACAGTGACTGGGGTGACACCAGACTGGTGACCTGTCACTAGTGGGGCTCTGCAGGGCCTGTGCTCTTCAACAACTTCATAAATGACTTGGATGCAGGACTGGAGGGGACACTGAGCGTGTTTTCAGGTGACACAAAGTGACAGGGATGGTCCTGTGCAGGGCCAGGAGTTGGACTTGGTGATCCAACTCAGCAGATTCTGTGACCTCTGCTGGCTAGGCAAGATCTGTATTGAGGCCTTGTGTCCTGCTGTGTGAGGCTGATAGGCTGATGTAGCTGCTTGAATGGTTTTTTAATGTAGAAAAGCTTAGGCCACTTGTATTTAGAGAGATTTGCTTAGAGACTAATATCCACATAACTGACTCACTGTGAGAAAGGATGGTGGTACAGACAAGAAGGTGTGAGCAGCAAGGGAACGTCATCTGCCTGAGCATTTGTTGCCTAGATTTTGAAAATACTGTTAGTTCCAATTAGAGCCATCTATTCAAATTTGTTTCTCAGTATTCTGTTTTGCCTCGTGTTAACTAAATTCGTGGTGTAGACTGACAAGATGTTTAGCGGTCCTGGCAGAATTGTGCTTGACTGATGTAAACATTTCCTGCCAGCATATGTTGAATAGCTTACATTTGTCAAAGTCAATTCATCCTGGTCTCTTCCTGTCTGGATCAGTACCAAAGCAGAGTCTGTACTTGCAGGAGTGAACAGCTAGTCAATCTGCGAGAACTCTGTGTTGCACTGCATCTCCTGAACTCTATTTGCTGCTGCTTTGTTGAAAGTATGCTCTTGTTAATTTGGAGGGAGAAGACCCCCTTCTGTTAAAATTTAGAACTGTTTAGTATAATTCTGGGATTTTAGAGTTTCACTTGGTACATTTGTTGGCAGGTGAGCAGTGTGTAGCTTTGTTTGGTGTCTCTCTACCTTGCACCAGCTGGAGCTTGACCTGATGAGTAACAGACATCTGTGCAGACATTTTAGTCCAAGCTGCTTATGTAAAAATTTCAGAGGGATGAAGCAGTTTTGTCTTTACAGCTGTTGTACCTATGCACGTGAAATATGAACAGGCCTTGAGTGTGTTAGAGAATGGATGTTTTGGTAAATTCATTGCACTGGATTTTTAAGCAGTATAACCTGCAAGTCCTACCAACTGGGGTCGGAGCTTGGCCGTGTAAAGCTGTCTAGAGTTCGTCGTGAGGGAAAACACGTTCTGAAGTGGCTGATAGTTAATTTCTAAGATAACATGCTTTGATTCTTCCCTGTGTGGAGTGGATGCTGTTTTATTTGTGTTCAGTACAGCATTCACTGTTACATCCGGGATTGACTTTAACTCAGTGTATGTGTGTTGTGGCCCATCAAAATCGTGTCATACAGAGACAGCTGGTAAGTCCCCCATGGTCCTCATGGCTGTGTGTGAGTTTCTCAGATCTTCCTGAGGCCCTCAGCCTTTCAGGCCAGGCTGCAGCTAGCCTGTGCTCTGACAGAAGATCAGTGAAATGAATTTAAAACAAGCTTTCTGTCAAAAAGTATTTTGCCTGATGCTGCTTGTAGAATCAGCATTATGCAAGTGGAGGTACAGTGAGAGTAGGCTCCTTTGTCACTGTTCAGCATCTGCTACATTTTTCCTAGCAGTCTCGGTAGATACTGTAGCATCTGCTTACATGAATTAGCAAAAGATTACAAAGTTTGCTTGGGAAATTGTATCCCAAATACTAATGCTCTAGTTTGTGTTCTGCTTCCTCCTCAGTTTGTTAAAGCTGTAACAGGAAAATTTAAAACTACCCTCTCTTGCAGCGGAAGTTGCTTTTTCTGAATAATGGATCTAAGTGTAGCTAGCACTTTCTGGCTGCAGCGTGCCTAATTCATCCTGTGATTAGCAGAAACATGGTACTCAAGCATGCAGACCACTTTACTACTTGCTTTCCCCCAGTTCTGCCCTCAGAGGGATTGAAAGTGGGCTCTCATCAAGCCCATTACAGACTTTTCCACTGATGTTTGTTGAAATGCCCTTGTATTTCCCAAGTTACAATGGCCTGGTAGTCACCTGTTTCTGATACAGAGAGGCCGGAATTGAAGGTACGGGCAGCATGACCAGATTGGGATCCTCAGCTGCAGGGCCATTTCCTTGCATGGGCAATGACAAAATGCTCATGTCCATAGTGTTTGGATCAGCCTTAGCCAGCAGCCAAGTACCACAGAGCTGCTCACTCGCTCTCCCTCCGTGGGGTGGGAGGAGAATCGGAAAAAGGGCAAAATCTGTGGGTTGAAACAGGAACATTTTAATAACTGAAATAAAGTAAGTATGCTACTATTATTATTACTACTAAGAATAATAATAATTGCAATGAAAATGAGAGGAGAATAAAACACAAGAAAAATAGCTAATGCACAGTACAAATGTTTGCCACCCACTGATTGATGCTCAGCCTGTCCCTGAGCAGCAATTCACTCCTGGCCAAACCCCCTGGTTTACATGCTGAGCGTGAGTTCTGTGGGATGGAATATCCCTTTGGTCACTCCAGGGCAGCTGTCCTGTCTGTGCTCCCCCCCAGCTCCTTGTGCACTTCCTCTCTGCCAGAGCATGGGAAACTGAGAAGTCCTTGACTCAGGGAAAGCACTACTTAGCAACAACCAAAACATCAGTGTGTTGTCAGCATTATTCTCAACACTGATCTCATACTAAATCCAAAAACTACAGCACTGTACCAGCCACTAAGAAAACACTAATTCTACCCTAAGTGTCCCAAATCAGGACACTTAATCAAGCGGTACAGCTACATGGGATAGAAAGAAGGGCTGGGATTTATTTCCCTCTGTAAAACCAAGTTGAAATATGCAGAAAAATTTATTAAGAACAGTAGAATTGGCTGTAGGCATGGAGTCACATTTATCTCTTTCACTTGTGGAAAAAGCTTATTGATTGTGATAAGTTACTGATCTTACATGAATTAAAGAAGCATTTCCCCTGTTGCTGGAGAGCAATGATGATTATTTTCAGGACAGGGAAACTTGACCATGGGCAGAAATTAGTGCTGTGCCGTTGGCCCTTTATCTTCATCATGAATAATTATCTGGTACTGCCTGTGGAGGAAAGAAGGCTGTGTATTTTTCTCTCACTGGGTCCAACATAATGTGATTCTGATATTGTACCATGTGAGCCAGCACATCCTCCTGTCCCACAGCAGCAAATGTTGTCTTCTTACAGCCCACTGAAAGGGCCAGTTGAGCATGCAGTGAGCCTGGGACAGCCGTGCTGTTGGTGAAAACAACTCAGTTCAGAACCAGGGTTACTGTCACTGTGTATGGCTACACACTGAGGGAGATGGAAAACACCTTATTGAGCTGGAGCTCTGCTGGAATAAATACAGAGCATTTTGCTGAATGATCCAAGTGATCTGATGAGTTATTGGGATGGGAACATCTCTCACCATACAATTTTTCAATGAAAACTTAGGAAAAGAGTTGATTTGATCACTGAATCTAAGTAGTACTTTTAAAGTAGTGTGGAAAACATTCGTGCAGTTGTATTAAGATTGGAGATTCTCATCTTGAATGTAGTGTGTAAATTTTGGTCAGTTATTACCAAGAATTCAGGTAGAGTAAGAATAAATGAGGAGAAAAGCTGTTAAGATACTCTAGGAAATAGATTCAATTAATGAAGAGAAGCTAGTCTTGTTGGGAATATTTAGTTTAGTGCAATGAGTGCTGGATTGTGGACTGTAAACTGTTAGGAATAACTCTGGGAATGGAAGAGAATCAAGGGAACTGGAAAGAGATGGCCCAAGAGCAGGTAGGTGCAAACAAGTGTGAAGAGGCATCTGTTGCCAAATTAGAAGACTTCTGCCTAATGGTTGACTTTGGAACACTTTCTCCATAGCAAGTGGCACCAACCCAGCTGGTTATAGTATGAAACAGAGAAACAGCTGTATTTCGTGTTTTCCTGAAACAAGAGGAGGAGTGATCCAGGAGGCACTCGTAGTTTTGCTTTATCTGTGGCTCTTGGCTACAAGTTTGACTTCATGAGGTTACAAAATTGTAGCTGTTGTCTGGACCAAAGTTATTTTTGTTGTATAAGCAGTAAAAGAGGGAGTAGTTTAGTGTATCTCCTAGCAGGCATGTTAAAGTGATAGGGAGACTGATACCCTGTTGTAACCAGGCTTAATATAGCCCTTAAATGCTGCAGAAAAAGTTTAGTAGTTGCATTGTACTTTCCTTTTAGAAGGATGAGCTTGAAGGTTTGTTCTGTTCCCCCTAAATTCTTTACAGTAGAAATGAACCCAAGGAGAAGGTGAACCTCTTTTATCTTCTACTTCCAGGATGGAAATAAAGACCAGAGAAGGGTGGTCTGGCAGGAGTACTGGGCACTCACCTCATAGTATGTTCATCTCCTTTTGTGAGCAAGAGGAACTTGAAGCCCAGCAGAATCCCAGTTCGAGCAGCAGCTCCTCTTCTTGTTACTGTAGGGTCTGCTGGATCCTGGGGCTGTGTTGATGCAGTAATAAAAGATGTGCTTGACTAACCCTTGCTTGCCTAATTGCCTTCTGGGTTTAGTATGCTCATCCTTCAAACCTAGGAAGCACAGCAGTTTGTGCCTGCTCTGAGTCTGATTTTAGTGGGTTTGGACCTCCCATATCTACTCAGACTGCAAGGAATTTGCTGGTATTTTGCCACTTTTTTTTCCTGCAGGGATAGTATTGAAATATTTCAATGATCCATTGTAAATATCGTGCAGATTTTTTCCCTCTACTTACAGATTATCTTCTTTAATTAATCACTGTAGTTAACTTGTATTTGCCTTGCTGTTTCATGTACTGTCAAATACAGATACACTGTATGCCCTCTTTAGCCATTTGTTAAGGATATTTTCTAAAACAACTCCTAGCTTTAGTGTGTACACTCCGATAGCTGTGACAAAGCTCACTGCAGAGCAACTGATGCCTGTGAAGGAGGTGAGAAATTCAGAGTTTGAATTGAGATTTCCTAAACTGCCTCCAGAATTACACCATCATCCAGTGCTTATACCCTGACACCGTTCTTAAACTGCCATGATTGTTGAGCCTTCCACCATTCTCAGCTCTGCCTTCCTGTGTCCTCAATCACTGACAGTTTGGGTGACAACAGGTGTATAACTTCCCTGAAATAAGACCTCTATTAGCTTTAGTAATTGTGCTCTTATGATATATGCTATTAGCCTTGTCACCTGTCTTCTAGATAAGCTGGTCTGTCAGTAATTTATTAGACTGAAGGAGTGCAGCATCTTTAATAAGATCTTACCTTACCTGGATCAAAGCCAGGGAAAACATTAACTCATCTACTTTGATCTCTACCACATCAATTCAAATAACTTAATGAAATTATTGGGCTTTGTTACAGTCAGCAGCTTTTTTTGTGTACTACAGTTTAAGCCTGTCCCAAAATCATGAATTTTGACCGTGCTTAGAAATTTTCATAGGTGAGAACTGTCCAGTGTTTGATACTGACCCCTCACCTCACCAACGAGTTGATCAGACTCTGATCAAACTATTGTTTTGATGAGCTTGTTTTGGTTTGATTTGTTATTACAAGTACTTGTGCACTCTTCCCTTTCAAAAGGGACAACAGGATGACTCGAGCTGAACGCTGGAGATGCTTTCATTGAATACAAAGCTCAGCTTCAAGGAGAAACCTGAACAGTTAGCTCTGGGTGAGAAGACAGCACGTCCCCAAACCAGTTATTGTCCCTGGGATATGAATGTGATCCCTGAAGGCCCTGTGTTGGGTGGCAAATGCCAGAGCTCTGCAGCTGCCTGACCTTCTGTGGTTTTGCTGTAATGAGATAGAATGGGAAGGGCATAGTTATTAGGTAATACCTAAGCTACAGCAGCAAATAATCAGGGAATGAGGATTACGCAGCAGATAAGTGGAATATTCTCACTTTTATATCAGCCCTTGTACTGTTACATAACTGTAGCAAATATTTTGAGGGTCCAGCCCATTTCTACCCTTCCTTTTGAAAGGCTGAGCCTTAGTACACTTGTCAGGTGCACTTCCCACTTTGCACACAGGTTCTATGAAAGCCTATGCAAAATTTGAACACTTGAAATATATTGTGATTCATCAGTAAAAGGCTTCTTGTTCTAATCCCTTAGTTCTCTCTTGGGCCTGCAGATCAAATCTGCAGCAGATATCCAAGGAGTGTGTTATTCACAACAACCTTGGCCATACCTAGACTAAGGAAACTTGTTAGTTCCCTCTGTGTGCTGAACATGAGATGGATTCAGGCATGTTAACTTCATTTTCAGCTGTGATCTTTTTGGCAGCAGTTGGAGCAAAGCCCAAATTGTGTTCAAGCATGTGCATGATTCTGTTATTAGCTATCAAATTACTAGAAACACTTCTGTGGTAAATCTGATTAGCCAAAATTAGACTGGCTTCACAGCAAGAGTTCCAGACCTCCTCCTTCAGAAAATAGTTGTGACTCGAGGGATGATTTGGGAAACACACTATCCTGTGGTAATTGCGTATTTTAAAACATTTCTGTGTCTGTGTAGTTAAAGGAAACCCTGTGAAGTCCAGATTTGAGTTTCCTGGAGTTTTGCAGTCAGGACTGTGCTGTGAGGTTTGCTGGAAGTGGGATTTGCTCTTCCTGTGGCTCATACTAGGGCTGCTGCTCTTCAGTCAAATGCTCGTAGCTCCTCTTTCTGATACTCCTGCCATTAAAACTGGCCATGTAAGTGAACTGCCTGCAGTCGGCCTGTGATGATTGTGGTTACAGCCTGTGTGTGATTGTAGGGGGAGATTGTTCATTTCCGCGTGTGTCGAGTCCAACCATGGAAGGCCTGGAGACAGAGCTTACCACAGTTCTGAAATGTCAACCATCATTTGGTGGATGGTAGGCAATGTTGTTTACAATTTCAAAATATGCTAGTGATATTAAATCTTTATCAAATTCCTCTTAGCAACTAGACAACTCATATAAATTGTCAGGTCATTCTTTGTACATAAGAACACAATTTTGACTGGATGCTGGTCTCACAGTGCTGAGCTAGCAAGGCTAGATGTCAAAGGCAAGGGTAACTTGATATACACTGGTATCAGTAGAAGCAAGCACTGCTGGAATCTGACACTGTTCTGTCACTGTAATCACAATTCTAGGATATTTTACCTGTGTCTTAAAACACATTCTTCCTTTATAGTAAAATCTTCTGAAGGCAGTAGTCCTTTCTGTAACTCCACAGGAGCTGGGGGAAATAGTTGTTTAAATGTGAAATGTAGCTGTTGCTGTATCTGCTGATCTGGGATTCCCCCAAGGAAACCATATTGCTGTGAGGGTCACCTGGCTGGCTGAAGAATTGAAGCATTTTGGTAACAAGGGAATGTGACACACATTCTTGGACCTAATCCTAACTTTACCCTTCTGTTCCCATAAGATTTAAAAGTCAAAACTAGTCCAAAATTGGTCTCTGCAGGCAGAAAAGTGTTTTTTCCGTGCTTTTCAACTCATTTGATGAGTATGAAGTTCAAGATTCCTTTCTGATTTTCTAGGAAAGTAGCAGCAAATGGATAAAAACTGGAGTTTGATCTCTTGCTTGCTTTTAGTATCTATTGGTATATTTGATGTGTGCAATTTCAAGGGAAACAAATATGAGAATTTGCATAGAAATCGAAAACTATTGGTTTTGTTCTGCAAAGAAAATGAGTGTTTCAAATAACTGGGCAAACCTTGCCCTCTGGGAAGGCAGCAGCATGGTGCCACTCACTGCTGAGAATGTTCTTCATTGATACAGAGCCACTTAGAGAGCCCCGTCATGTGGATGTAACAGCAAGGGAGGGAGTCTTGGCCTTCTGTCTGTGCTTAGTGCCCTGCTGGGGCTTGTATGGCAGCCTGAGACGGGAGTATTTGTGTGTGTGAAGATTTTCATGGGACACTTTCTACAGTGTTTCAGAGGAACAGCATCAGGGTTCTAAACACTGGGATTGTTTTTCAAAATAAAGCAGATAAGTGGTTTGCAATGTGTGGAATTCAGTCTTTCTCAGGGGATCTTCTACTGATTACCCCGTAGTAGCACAGAAGTCCCAGCTCTTGCTCTAAGCTAACTACACATGTCTACCTTGTTTTCTTTCTAAAGAAAACAGTGTTTTGTTAGTGATGACTTGACAACACTTGATCAAGTGCTGACAATGTAAGACTACAAAGGATTGGTAAAACCTTCTGAGATGCCTGACACAGGTTATCCAAAAGCACCAGGGGAGGAAGGAGAGGAAAGATGTAAACCAGAATATATTTTGGTGTGTGAAACCCCTGCTACCCTTAAGTCTAGAGGAAACTTGAAGATGGGAATGGTAAAATCCAAGCCAGCATTTGGGAAGCTGACAGCACTGTAAGGGATAGGCTGTTTATAAACATCACCTTGAAGAGAGAAAAGCCGAGTCTCGAGTGAATGACTCAGCAGGCAAACAGAGGCTGCTGGAGCTATCAAAACAAGTAGGTTTAGCCCTCGCTTTCCTCTGCTCCTGGCAATTCACACCTCCTCGTACCTCCAAGTGATCTGTAATTGTTGGCATGGAGATTAGGAAAAGAAGCAGAAAAGGCACGTCTAATGTACAGGGAAATGATAAACAGAGCGGGTGAATGTTTGTCAGTTCACAGCAATGGTCCTCCCACTTTGACCTGTATGTGAAAATGAAAGCATTTAATGTTCCATCGAGATAGTCTAGTTGGATTAGAATTAACAGTATTTACACGTGGATATGTTTATTATGAAAATAGCAAACTGTTCTACCTGGTACAGTCTGTTCTTATTGTTCTTACCTTTTCAGCAATCTCGAAGATATAAGAGAACGGTGTTCTGACATAAATCAGTTACATAATGTAAGGTTGACTTCTCAGTGTGGTTGTATGAAACTTCTGAATGTGGGGAAGGATGTGTGAGGTGGATCCTGCGTCTTGACTTTTGAGGACGTTGTGAAAATGTCGGTTGTTGCTGACATCCCTCTCTCTAAGCAATTGTAAAACTAAATGGTGGTTTAGATTTATCCCTTCTTTACCATGCCAGTCCCAGCCAGCATTTGAAAAGTGGAGTTTCATCACTACTGTAGTAATGGTAGAGTCCCATTTGGTAACTCATAGCTGTATTCTATTTTAGAAATGAAAGAACACTTAGGCTGAATCAGCCCATGAGTAACTGCTGCTGAGGACACAGCTCTTGCAAGGACTAATGTTGTAAGTCAGGCTTTTATGGCTTGTATTTTATTCCCCTTAAATGCTTTACTTTTGCTGTAAGCCTACTGATTCTGGGCACTCTTTTGTTTAATTTTTAGATTTTGGTCTAAATGCTAAATGGTACTTCTAATAAGATTTGAATTTCAGAAGTAATAAAGCATTTGTTTGCTAAGAAGGAAATGTAAGACACTGAAATATGCTTAAATTGCTTATTAAAGAAATCATGCTGCTTTTGCTAGGAGTAGCAGTAATAAATAAATAAATGCTAATTGATAAGTTATTTAATAAGTTATTATATAAGTTATTAAAACTGTCCTGGCCAAACCAATAACCAGATTCTGATGTCTTGTTGAGTTAGCTTTACCAGTGAACTCTTAGGAAACAGCTTCAGGCTTTCACTGTTCAAATTATATAGACAGGGCTTACTAAACCAGTGGAACTCTTCAGACTGTTCTGTAAAGTCATCTCAGAACTCCTGCTGTAACTGAGGGGTTTTGCTGCTGTTATAATTGACCAAAGAGAAGCACAAACCCCGAGCTGTTACAGGAACAGTGAACAAAGCAATGTGCTGACCTTCCAAGGGGATGTTTCCAAGCCAACAGGGCCCATGTGTGTGAAGGGCTTCAGGTCCCGAAGATGCCAGGGGACCTCTGACTCCTAAAGGAACTGTAGTGGCCTTGTTTATATGGAGTTGGAATCTGACTTGGAGTATGTGGAGGTGGGTGAGACTTTTTTGCTGATTTGGCTTCCATCAGGTCATACTCTCCCAGTGAAGCTATTGCAAATGAGATAAATGAATCTGTGCAACAAAAGCATTTGCTGAAATTCACCAATTCACTGAGGACTTGCTCTGTTATGCTGATATTTATTGACTAGTTTTTTTTAAAAAGCAAGAATAGAGTTGCACTGGCAGGGAGACACAGGAATTTGGCATTGCTGCTCATACCCTCACAAGAAACAAAGAGAAGTAGCAGGGCAAATGATTAGGATCCCCACGAGTTCCAAGAACACTAGGGAAAAAGGAGATCGATGGCATCTGATGGAATTTCTTCACTTGTGTGACCGTGACTGACACTTTGAGGCTCTGTGCACCGTGTTATTTGAAGGCAGCGTGAACACACAGAGACAAATCACTTCCCTATTTGTGTGTTTTCCTTCTGTGCTGCTTCTCAGTTTTCCTGTTTTCAATCACAACCACCTTGTCCCTTTCAGTGCAAATCAAATTTAATGCTTGAATTTCCTTTTTCGAATCAGTGCTGATTTCTGTCAGTCAAGCACAATGAAATTGAATATTCCTGGCACTGAAAGTGAGGGACCAATTACGCTGCTTGTTCCCCCCGTTTGCTGCAGACTGCAGCAAGCTTTCTCTGGGCACTCCTTTTCTGAGTTTTGTGGAATGGACAGCTGGAATGAGACTCCTGCTCTGGGCTGCCTGTAAATCTCAATGAGGGAAACTCGTCAGAGAATGGTTTTCAACACCTTAATTAGTTCTCTGCAGTGTCGTTTCTCTCCTGACTGCATGAAGTCTGACAGCCTGGCTTGTGGTCCAAAGGCTCCCTGCCCAGGGTGTTTCCAAAATATTACAAGAGCTTTGAGTAGATGCCTTCTGAACTGTTGAGAAGATATTCCTTGATGGCCACATTTTCTAGAATTGCCATCTTAAGACCAAGACCTCTGCTCTTGGAGTCAGAGGAGAGCTGAGTTGATTTCTTAGGAATCTTGCTGGACCTTGAGTAGGTGTCTTAAGGCCAGTCCTCCATGTGTTGCCTTATGTTGCAAATAGTGGAGTTCATGACGAGCAAGCCCTGTGCAATGAATGCCACAGTGAGCTGCTGGGGACACCCTGTGCTGTCAGCAGTAACTGCCTTGGTACAGGTCACACTTCCTGCAGACTTTCTGAGTTAGTACTGCTTCCTTCTGAGGGGGGAGATGTTAACAGGAATTTGTGTAGTGTATCTCCCCAGTATTCTCACTGTGGAGCTTCTTCCTTCATCTCAAACACTTTTAGGGTTTACCCTAAACCTAATGAAGTAATCAAAGAACTAACAGAATACCCACTAATAGAAAGAGTGTAATGGAATTCATTGATCTTTGGGTGTTCAATCAGTCAGAAGCAGGAGTAGGAAATACCACTGGAGGGAAGAGTGTGTGTATATATGCATATATATATATATATATGTAATTTTTTCATTATGTCAGCTGAAGCCCTGATTTGCAAATGGAATTTGCCAAGCAGACTTAGGGTCCCGTGCAAATGTAATTTGGCTAAAATAGAGAAGGGGATTTTCCATCCTGTTCAAGCGTATCAGCTGGGTTAGGATGTGCCAATTTAGTTTATTTGCCTCAAATTCTGACCTTTAAAACTGACTTTCTCACCTCTGGAGGCTTTGGGACAGAGATCCAAGAAAAGCTGAAGGGTCTTTGACATGTAAGCATGAGGTACCTGTGATAACCTATCCAAGTACCTGTTGTTCTAATATATTTATTTATTATAGGTGTGATTTCTCTCTAAGTGGGATAGTAAGGGAATAAAAGAAATATGTTCTTGGAATAGTTAAAAGTATTTCTTAATTTTCACAAATATGTCTTTGCACTAAAAGTAATTACATATGATTGATAAATACCTTTGCCTTTATAGAGTAATTATGGAACATTGCAAAGGGATAATAAAAATAACTTGTTATTTTATGAAACAGTTTAAACTGCAACAACTAACAGACAACACATTTAAGCATAAGTACAAATGAAAGAAACATTTAGTTTTACAGCTCACTGTAGCTGGGGAATCTCTTACCACTCTATACTCGGCTCATAAAACTTCAAGTGTTTCTCAAGAAAGCAAGTTTGCATTTCCTTGCAGTTCAGTAGGTCTCAACAGTCTTCCAGCACTCTTAAACTAAAAATGAATTTGTCTGAATAAAAATAGTGTTAGAATGCCTTAAGGCTCGAGCTGATGTTAGAGCTTGATGATGACCTGATTTTATTGGGATATTGTGTACAGGCATATTAAAAGACAAATTCTGTCTGAAGAATGTAGCAGTTCAAAAAAGGTCTGTGAGGGAGATGAAGGTGTGAAAGTGGATTGACTCGCCCGAGGTCACAGAACCTGTCAGCTGCAGTGCCAAACCTGGCTTTTCCTGAGCTCCAATCCAGAAAAGATCAAGCTGAGGCATGTTCAGAAAATATCAGGGGTTTTGCTTTTTTAGCACTTTTTTATTTTCAGAAAAGACAAATGAAAAGTGTGAAGCTTCTCCATATGTGTGGGTCAACCAACTGCTCTTACCGTCAGTGCTGGCACTCCAGCCAGGCACGCTGTAGGAATCTGTGCTTGAATCTGGGTTTGTTCTTCTGGAGCTTCCAAGCAGTCTGGCCATGAACAAAGGCCAAAAAAAGCAGCATACTGACTGTTAAACCTTATACTTTCCCTGAATTCTTTCCTGTCCTGAACAGATAGGAGTAATTGTTAAAAGCTCTACATCTGTTGTCGACATGTAGGTACACATTTATTCCCACACATATTGTGATGCAAAGAGAACCTTTCAGGTCTGGATGCTGATCCAGACTGTAGGTTATGCAGATTTAGTGTGCATTTTGTGTCCTTCCTTAGCTGGAGTCCACGTGGGAGAGGGAAGAGGTGTGATAAAAACCCCAGTTTATTCAGAGCCAAAAGATTATAACCTTGAAACATTTTATTGAAGCATTTTTGATGAGCTGAGATAGATGTTTCTTTCATGAGCAGATGTTCCTCCTTGCAAGCAAACTCTGTGCTCAGTTATGTGCATTGTGTTTTCATGGTGGCAAATAACTGCAGTCCAGGAGGGGCTGGGGTGGTACCACTGAGCTCTCATTTCAAAGGAGCTGAAGATGTGGTTCTAATGGTAAAGTCACAAGAACAGCTGACTTGAAAAATTACTTTTAGGGGTTTTTCTGTGTATTCTACCTGGATTCACTATAGACAGGGGATTGCTATAGCAGTAAAAAGGAATGAGGCCACTCAGTTATGGTCTCTATTAAAATAAATAAAATCTAACATCTGGAATCCAGGCTTTCAGTTTAGGTTCTGTTCTTTCTTTCTAGTAGATTAAGAGGAAGTTTTCATTATTAGTCTCTGCTGCCTTTCTCTTCCTGAAACTGAAAACCATGTTCTCAGGGGTGTCTGAGGACAAGATGTGACTTTAGCCATATTAAGAGTGTGAAGAAGGCACATTTGAGACTTGAGCTTAAATAAAATAACTGAACTGTTTAAATCCTTCATTTTCTGAACACTTGCTCTGAAATGCTTTTATTCCATTTCACACAACGGGACCTTACTAATTTTGTCAATTCACGTGTTTAAACAAGAAGGAACTTGCAAATTATTCATCCTAAATACCCTGTTGCAAGTTTGGAGGTGGTGGGGGTGGAACCCTGTTCTTGAGCTACTGAACCTGGAAATGAAGGTGGCCGGTCCCACCCCGTGTGATGGTAAATCATGAACACGAAACAGCTGTGAGAGGAAGGAGGGGTCTGATGGCTGCTTAAAAACAGAGCTGGTGCTGTGCCCACAGGTGCTGCTCCTGAAGTGGCCAAGGCTCTTCCTGAGGGAGTGGTCAGAGGACCCCTGGGGAGGAGGGATGGTGGTGAAGTGTTTGCTGACTCAGCTGCTGGCTCTGTGTATTTTAATCTCTTGTGCTGGTTGCAGGTAAGGGAGAATGGCTCTGTGGGAACCTCTTGTGCTGAGGGTTGTCTGTGGTGCCTAATCCTGCTCAAGGGGGGTAGAGGTTGAATTTTATATTTATTGATCATGTTACATGTATGCAATGTGAATGTGGTTTGTACTCATTGGCTAGCAAGATATTCCATATTTCCATGAAGCAGAAAATTTCTCACTTTCGTGATTGAAGTCAGGTGAATAACTAGCAAATGCTACTTTCCTAACTCCTGTCAAGTACAGCAGTTGGAATACTTGGCCTATATCTTCCTTTTTGTCTCCAGTAAAAATAGGTACAAATTATATAGCTTATTATTTTAAAATGATACTAAACAGTCAGACTTGCTGAGCGATACAAACATAAGCTGACAAGAGTCAATTAAAGCAACTGTGTAATTAGGAATGCATGTTATTTTTGTCAGTAATTCTGTCCATGAGACTATCCTGCATGTAACTGGGTTTAATTGCATGCATTGGAATAAAGACTGACTGTTGCTTATTTGGTTGTCGAATTCTATTGTTTTCAAAAGTCTGGCATCTCTGTACCAGAGTAGATATTTTAGAATTTACCTGCTAATGTACAGCCTTGTATTAGTGTCCATTGCATAAAGGCAGGACAGTAACAGTGCAGTTACAAGTAACAGTTGGTCTTTGGAGGAATTTCAAGTGATTTGAGTGTACAAAGGAACGGGAAGATGCAATTGGGAAACTTAGCTCTGTGCTTAGACTCTGATTTATGGTTCATGAAGTCTGTTTGTGAGTGGACTGGCACTTTTTCTCCTGTGCACAAATAGCCAGGACTTTGATGTGAGTGTAAAAACACGTGAATCCAGCCCTCTTTTCCTTAGTCCAGCTTGAGAGGCACTGAAAGCAGCAACTGCGAAGGAAGTGCTACTCAGTCTTGGATGGAAGGATGCTCAGGGCAGATGGTAACTTTAGGAAATTGAGCTGCCAGATTCTAACCTGTCAGTTCAGAGCATGGGCAAGCAGCAGCTTTACAGAGGCTTAACACTGCCAAATTTGAAAGATTTTAGAGGGCTAAATAAGCAACATTTCTGACAGCTTGATAATTTCCAGTCTCTGCTCAAAAGCAGATGGATATAAAAGCTTTTAGACTTAACAGTTGTTTAAAATTGTTGACAAAACAGTGTTCTTTCACTGAAGAAATAAACTCTCTCTGCGTGGTTGGAAGAAAAATCCCAAGTCTGAGACAGTCTTCGTGGGAAATGTCATCCTCAGTGACTTGGGAAAGGGAAAAGTGATTAAATGAGGTCTCAAACACGGCAAAAAGGTTAGGCTGCTTTGCCTGTTAGTGCTGGCAGCTCTGGCTCTCTGATAGGCATGGAGCACAGGACCCTGCTGTGGCAAGGACTTGTGTGCCCGTGTCCTGCTGGCTGCCAAACGTGAGCTGCCAACGCTCTGCTTCGGCCGGGACTCGGACACTTGGCTTGCGATGCCTGCATTGCACCAGCTGTTCAGTAGAGGGAGTTTGCTAAAGGAAGAATAAGCAACAAGTGAGACTGAGTTTGTCATTACCTTCTACTCAGCCTTTTTCTGGAGGAGGTTGCAGCAGCAGCTGATCTGGATGAGATGGGTAAACACTTGTACCCGAGCCCCCAGGCTGCACAGGGGCTGCACAGCTGTGGGAATTTACAGGCTGATTGCAGACACACCAGGGTGTCCGGGCTCTGGCTCAGCCAAAATGCCTCCACAGCTCGATGGAGGTTCAGGGTTAATTAGAAGCTGCCTGCTGAACAGGAGATTGGGCAACATTTGGGGGATTGTTTTAGAAGGGGCTTTAATGAAGGCACAAGAAGAAAGAGCTGCTATTGAAATATAGGGGGGCCCCAGGACTGATTCCAGATCTAGGACAGCAAAGAGACACAAACATTGGAGTTGAAACCTGTTGCTGTTTCGTTGTGACATCTCTGTGTTATTGCTGTTTTCTCCCCTAGCCTAGAAGGAGATTAGAAAGTTTCAAGATGAAACTTGGTGCAGGTGGAAGAATAGAAGTGGCAGAAGTGAATTTTTATGAGCCTTGTTTTTTCAGTGTTGGGCCAGTTCATATTGTTTTTTCCCCCCCTGTGCACGATGGAAAAAACCAAAAAGTTTCTATCACTTGCACCATCCATAACAGGATATCCTGTAAACAACCTAAATATGCCATCTGGGCTGGACCTGTTCTTGGGTTCAGCTTTGTGAAGAGGTTAGCACTATTGCATTGCACTCTGATATGCTACAAACAGGTTGCAGCCAAGGTTGACTCATCTCATGCTTTCCTATAGTTAAATATTCAGCTGTTGGCTTCTATAAACTGAGACCATTAGGTATGTTTTCAAATTCTGCTGTTCTTAGGAAGACAGGCTCCTTGCAGCATTCCATTGCATCTTTGGTCTGGAAATTTTTGGTCCTGTGGCTTGTTTTCTGATGTCTTACTATCTGGTCAATTTATACAGGAAAACCAAAGAAAAGCCACAGGGTGAAATGGTTTCCTGCTATTAAATCATGCATTTACAGCATTTTATTTCTCTGATACTGTATTTTTATTTATCTTCAATCTGCAGTTTGTTCTGCAGATGTGTTTATTCATTGTCACGAAAGTCATTGTTCTCAGATCTATGTGCAAAGCGAAGTGTAAATGGTCTGCTTACTAACATCAAAGGAAAAAAATTTAGGTTATTAGATTTCTTGATATTGAATTCTGTCTGCATATTCTTTCATGCCTCTGCTTCTCTTGCTGAGTGCTTGGAAAAGGAGTTGTTCCACCTGAAATGTTTTATAAATACTATATGGTAAATTTTTCTTCTTATAAGGCAGGAAAAATCAGGAGACTTTGCTCATGTTTAGATTGGTGTCAGCAAGGTTCAGACCTTTCTGTAGATCTTACATCTTGTTGACTGCTTGGTGTCTGGAATTTTGGAATGGTCTGTAGCAAAAATGTGTCAAACTACGCAGAAGGATATTTTGCAGGTTTTAAGGAATGTACAAAATCCAGACTTCCAGTGCAATTCTTAAAAACCGTGACTGCTGCTTAAGGCATTATCAGTCTGAAGGGCTGTCGTGTTTGCTTCAGCTCCGGCTGGGGGTGTGTCCCTGCCGTGTGACTGCTGCTTCCAGCCCCGGGGCTTGCATTGTCTCTGCCTTCTACCTGCAGCACCAGAGAGAAGTGTAACCAGACACGGTTGGATCTCTGCCGAGGTTGTAGTAAAAGGGGCCTTTGACTTTACAGATTCCCAGTTCCATTCCCCCAGTAACGGCCCCTGTCACTTGGACTGTAGGACACGAAGCTCTTGGGAAGACGGAGCCAGCCTTTCAGACTGGCACAGAGAGGTGCAACGGGCTGGCAAGAGGTGACCGGTGTGTCAGGGGTGGGGGTGCAGAATGTGCTGCCTGGCAGCTGCACTGCAGCTCTGTGCAAAGTGGGGATGAGGGAGCTTCTGGCTGACAAGAGAAAACTGTGCTTAAAGGTGCTGGGCCTGATCTTCAGTGTGTTGAGTTTTGTAGTACTTCCAGCAGACTGGGGCTCTCCAGCCTATTGCTAAAAATATATGCACATTTTTATAGTTTATTACACCAGTTGTGAAGGGATTAGGCTTATACTCGTATTTTCTTATTAATTACCTGTCGACTGAAGCAGACAAGTTGGAAGATTGTGTACTTGTTTCCTCTCTATTTGCTTCTGTAGCTCTGCATCAACTTGCGAGTTACCTTCTGTCAGTGACAGTCAATTGCCTGAACCTGCAGCAGACTTTCAAATGTTAGTTTTTATTTTTCCATGTACCCTGCCTACCTCCTGTCTTGTGTTTGTAGTACCTGGGATCCCTCTCTGGCCCTGTTCATGTGGGTTCCAAGGAGAAAAGTGTCCAAGCAGAACATACATTTTGCAACAAGTGTCCCCAGCAAAGTGCAAATTTGAGAACTTCAGTGAGTGAAAGTATTTTAAGATGTTTAAACTGAGATAAAATGGCCTGCAGTGATCTTGAAATTGTGTAACTGTGAACAGTTTACATCTAAAAGGAGCCAATGTAATTAGCGAAGACAAAAATAAAGTGGCTTTTTTTTTAAATCCTCTGTGTACGTGAGATTTCTGAAAGGACAGTCCTGTGAATACAGTTTGTATTATTCTCTGTTTTATTCAAGTGCACAGCTTTGAGTTGTGCTGCTGTTTTGGGCTTCTTATGGAGGATGATTCAAGCTATGAGATAATTGAAGTATGAAAATTACCTTGGAGGAAACAGTGCTATGTGAGTGGAGTGCTATTCCATGGTGATGACCTGGAATTCATTCAGAAGTTTTTTTATGGAATACAGGCTTAAATAACTTCAGAAGAACTTTCAGGAGAAAGCCATGAGGAGGCTGTAACACAAAAAGTGCTTTTATAATTGGGGAACTAAGCTGCTAAAGGGGAATCAGAACAGCAATAATATGGCCTTGCAGTTAAGATTTTGCCTTGGGATTTCATGTCCCAGGCTGGCAAAGCTGCATCTCTGGTGAGTTGGGCAGCTCAGTGGCTCTGCTGTCAATGTTCCCCTGCTGGTACAGATGAGTGCAATTCTGACTTGATATGGAATGCATGTGAAAGGGCAGAGATGATCTGAAATAAAGTGTATGTCTTTGTGGGGCCAGTTAGTGTAACAGGGCTTCTAACCCCTCAGTGGTACCAAGGCAGAGTCAAATCTCTGGTCTGGGTGGAAATAGTAATTGGAAGAAAATTCCTCTGACTTCGTCATGGGCCCCACACCTTTCCTCCCCACACCCCACTCTTCTGGAGTTCCTTTAAGACCTTTTTTGTTTTAAGCCCTTCTCTGAAGAGCAGTTCTAATGAAATCTTTTCTTGTGGCTTTGTTCTCATGCTCAAATCCTGCTTAATGAAAACTTTTTTTTGGTCCTGAAATAAAGACATTTAGTGCAGAGCAAAGGCTTGGCTGAGGCTGCAGATTTCCCTTCAGCAGCAATTTCTGCCCTATTACTGCTTGTGTACCTGAGGCTTGCAGGAACATCATCTCTTGGGGGCCTTTCCTCTTTTGTTGAACTCATCTAGGTCTACTGGTTATATGATTAAGGTTTTGTGGTGAGATAAGTGCAATAAACCTGAGTAGCAACTCTTCATGTTTTCGTCAGGTTGTCTGTTTTTGGCTGAAAGTAAAATTTCTGATTCAGGGGCTTAATGACAAATATAATTAACATTTTCATTAAGCGTTATTTTATTTAAAAACCATAATGTTCAAGAGCTTTGAGCTGTTCTTGCATATCAAGGTGCCCTTACCTTAAGATAGCTCTAGCTATTGGTGTTGGAAGACATGGTTTGTAATTATGTTTCTTTAAACAGCCTAAAGAAACAGGGAACTTCAGAGATGATACTTTATCTGCCTTTTGATCTCCATTTTTGTGACAAGAAGAAAGCAAACAGCCTATGTTCAATGAACTTGGTGAAACTCTAAGGAGCTAAATCAACTTTTCTGCAGGTTCTTGAGAGGATACTAGAGAAAAACTGGGATTCTGCTGAATGAAATAACTTCCACAGAAGGGAAGAAAAAAGTTGGGTGTAGCTCTCTGAGACTACATAGAGAAGGTCAGTCTTTGTGCTGGATCATGGGAAAGGGGGAAGGTTTGGCTGAATAGTGTTTTATCTGAACTGGTTCTCTCAACCCAGCTATAAATCAAGGCCTGAATTGTGTGCTGGTGACTATAAGATACTGAGATATAAATCAGGGCTTGAACACTGTACCTGTGAGTATAAAACACTTGATGTTGTACAAGTCAAGGCTCAAAACCTGCCTGTGTGAAGAGTTTGGGGAGATAAATGGTGGCACTTGAACAGTGGCTGTTTGGAATATAAAACAGGGCTATATGTCTCATTTTGACATTAGTTCTTGAACACGTGTACATCACAATTGCCAATTCAAAAAAATACTCCAGTCTCACACCTGCCTGCTGAGATGGCAAGCACTTCAAAAGTTATTTCCTGCATGCAGTCTTCTTAAAAATTAATTTCTTGGTGTCTACTGTACTTTGCCTGAAAGAAAACGTTCTTCTGATAGCATTATCTTGTGTATTTTGGTATCCATGATAATGAGGATTTCTTACATAATTTAAATGTATGTTTTATTGAAAGAAGGTGGCTGCTTTTCACCTGCTTACAAGGTGGCATGTTTTCAGCTGGGGAATGTGTTGTCCTAAGATTTCTAGACAATCTGTTTTGAAGAGGGATTGTGACTTGGTTGCCAAGCAATTTTCTTTGGCTAACAGTTCTTTTACCTTGTGGTTCTGTGGGAGGCATTGTTTGCCTCCTCTGCTGAGGAACACTTATCAAGGATTTTAGCTTTGGCTCCCCCCTTCCCCATTCATACCGATTAAATCATCTGCTTGTAAGGACCCCACATCAAATTAATACAGGATGGAAAATTCTGGGTGGAATCTGAGGGGACGTAATGAGTGACAGATAAAATGTAAACATCCCTTAATTACTCTGAGCCTCATTCACGACCTGGTGATCCAGGCAGTGTTGCAGTTGTCAGTCTCCTTGAGATGCTGGGAGAGTCAATAAAGGAAGCATTGAAATTTATCTGCTTTTAATTCCTTACTTCATTTTCTGTAAATGGCCCCGATCTGTGATGTAAGGCTCATGTGATCTCTCAGTGATTTAGTAAAAATGTTATGGAAGAGATGAAATACCTATATTGGCAGCCTTCCTGAACATTCTATGTTAGTTATTAAAACTGTTTTTATTTCCATATTGTTGAAAGTCATGGCAAAGTTTTATTGCTTCCCTCCCCTCAACATCTTGTTAGCAAGCCAGAGATTTGCCATCTTTCTAGTTTCCCAGGTTTCTGATAGAAAGAAGAGTGAGATTTACTGTGCTGTGCCATCTGTGCAAGGCAGGAGACATTAACTTGTTTGGCTGTAATACCTTGACTTCAAATTGAATTACAGTTCAAATTTCAGCGTTGCAGAGATGCATTGCAGCCTGTGCTTTAGAGAGTTGTGGCTTACACAAGGTATATGAGAATAAGGCAAATAACTCAGGGTGAGTGCTCTTTGTTTAGGTGCAGAACCTCTTTAAAGCAAAGGACACTGTCACAGTACAGAAGTCTGGAAAGCCCAATGGAATTATTAAGTAGCAATGTGGAAATGGTACCTCTCCATCCATGCATGATCTCGTTTCCAACTTCCCAGTCTTCTCATAAGCATTAGTAGTTCTCTCAAGAAGAAAACTTTAATCTTTCCTAGAAGTGCAGATGGAAATTTAAAGGTAATTGGCAACAAAAATAGAATAGTAGTATACTTTTTAGGTTCATTAATGCGGTATTCCTGTGTATTTGAGGATTTTTGTGCTGACTGTGGCTCAATTTATGGACAGAAACAAGTGTATCTCTCCTGTTTTCTAACCTCTATAACTAACATTAGCAGTCTTCATTCTGGAAGATGTTGATTATCTAATTTCTAATGGTGGAGAATGGTTGAAATGACCCTGAGGATCATCCTTTCCTGATATACCAGGTAAATATTCTCTCCTTCAAAGAACTCCTTAGTGGAAGTGAATGAGAAACCCCCCTGCACTGCCTGTAGTTTTATCTCCTGTTCAGCACAGTAGCAGAAAATCCCAAATTCAATTCCTGCTGATTCTGAACACAGGAGGTGTGGGGGTTTTGACTGCCCACTGCATAACTTGAGTGGCAGATAGTTCGTGTTCTCTGTACAGCAAACCATTGCCCAGTGATACAGAGAAAGTGAAGCTGTCTCACCTCCCCACATTAGCAAAGTGCTAAGGCAGGGAGAGGTCATGTACTGAAAGGGCTGGAGCTGGGTTTAGATCCTGTGGGACCAAAGTCAAGGAGAACTAGGATGGAACACTAAGACTGGTATCTGTCAATAGTTTACTCAGTTAAGGGAGAAAAAACCAAACTGATCGTGTAATTAAGGACTAACTTGCCTACAACTAGACCAAGGATGATTTGTAGCTGTAACTCAGTCTGGGTCTTTCCTGACTTCTAAATTACTGACTTTAAGCAGAAGTGTAGATTTAATGCTCTCCAGATATATTGTTCAGGAACCTGTTTGCATGTCTCTAAATTTTACAACTTTTTGCTATTTCACAGCTCAGTTTGATTGCCTCCCTTTGTTCTTTCCTTTGTTGTTGTTTAATCTCATTGGTGACCCCGGGCTGAGCAAGTAAATGCCAAATCTTAATCCATTTCCTACTTTGTATCATAAACGTGATCACAATTCCTCCTTTTCAGAATATCTCTTTAGTTAAGAGTACTCATTTTTATAATTGCTACATGGAACCTCTCATAGCAGTTATAACTTTTAACCCTTTCTTGTTACTTGGTTCCAGCTCCTGGATATCAAAACTTTTCTGTTGACAGAAGGTTGGTCAGATGATCTGAGCTGAATACAAAGCAGGAGAAAAATGCACATTTAGATTCTTCCTTGCTGTAAGGCTGCCAAGCTCGTGACATCTTTGCAGAGTCATTTGAATATTGAAAGGTATCTGAGCATGGCAGCAGCTCTGCTACCTTTTCTCCTTCCTCTTTACTTGCACTTATGTGGTTAATATTAGGGGTACGATCAAGTTTCGGGGCATCCTGATCACTTAGACTCTGAAAGCTGTTAGTTCTTGTGCTGAAGTGAAGAAACAACGTTTTCATACCAGCTGAAATAAACACAGTATTTCTGCAACTGTGTTTACACAAGGATTTGTGCTGAACTCTATTATCACAGTTTGAGAAGCATCCTAGCAAATTTAGGAGTCATCCAGGAAGGCTGGGATAATTGTATTTGCTGTAAGTAATGGAAAACCACCAACAAAAAAATAGCCCCACAACTCACAGATGGCAGTAGAAACAACAGTTGCAACTGAAACTTGAGAAATTCATGGCCTGAAATACCTGTATGGACCATCCATCATAGGGGCACCCATTCAAATGAGTTGTTTGTGAAGTATCTAATACTCAAGGTGCTTGGCTCAGTTAATGACAGGACTGTGGACAGCAACCTGTTCAGTTCCTCCTGGGTATGGGATGTGTCCTCTGCTGTGAAAACTGCAGTGGCAGCTGAGAGCTGGGTGTGGGAATGTTCCCCTGGAACAGGTGAACTCCCTGCACTTCCTTTTCCTCAACAGGAGGAAGCATCTTTCAAAGATCCATTGAACTCAAAGGCAATTAATCACCAAAATAGTGGTTTGGATGATTTTAAGTGGAGTTCTAAGGAAAGAACTCACCTGAGGGCTGAATAAATGAATATTCATTCCTTGGAGGAAGGATGGAAGGGAAGGCTTTTTGAGGTTAAAGAGATCAGTGGGCAGATTTTTGGTAGAATATCAGTCTACAGATTCTAGACTCTTATTTTGAACATCATAGAGCAGAAAACAGTGAACTTCTTCATAAGAGGAGGGAAAGGGTCTCAGTTTGAAGACACAGTTGTTCTTGTTAGAGAAAGATTGCTCAGAGGAGTGCTGGCACTCCTGCACTCTTCCCAGAGAGGCATGGCTTTAGAAGCAGTGATGTGTCAGCTGCTGTGTCACAAATCTCAGTAAGGCAGGCTCTGAAGGAAGGAGCACAGAACACTGCTTATTCTTAGGTTGCTCAGAGATGGTATTGTTATGGTGTTTTTTGAGGATGCAGTTAATCACAACACCCTGATCTATCTAGTTCTGTGCATTGTGAAACAATAATCGACTGCTGCTGAAGCCATTGTAAAAGCAGAGGTGGTTTTTTTTTTTTCTTATTCACTTCAAGTAAAGGGATTGTTGCTGTTCTTTTCAGTCCTTCATTTCTGCCTCAGGTTCAAGCTCAGGATATTGAGCAATTACATGAACAAATTTAGACCCTACTGCAAAGGGGGTTCATTTCCTTCTGGCAAATTTTAGTCCTCACCTGGAATTTCTACCTGAAGAAGGCTGATGACCTGCTGGCATCCTTATGCTTTTTTTCCTTGTTTTGGGTTTTTATTTTCCCTGTGAGAATGCCAGCAGAGAATTAGCTAGCACTCTCACACACACAAATTAGAACTGTCTCTAAGTATATATGCAGGGTCGGTGGTTTTCCCATTTGGATTTTTGAATTAACTTTCTTCCCTACTTCCCCCAGGCTTTTACAGTGTCTAAATTTGAGTTAGCTTGCTAAGAATCCATGCTAATGTCATCCTGTATTCATGGACTCAAGTGTATTTGTGCAGTGTAGGTTAATTCAGATTAGCCCAACTGTTCCAACCATTGGTGTTCACAACCAGGAAAATCTCTCAGCTACCCCAGTGTGGCTCTATTAGTGCAACTACTGAAGCATGAAATAACCCCCTCAGCCCTAGCTGAAAATGAAGCTGCAAGAAAGACCTCAAAATCAGAGTTTTTGTTTTCAGTGTAGCTTTACCCAATATGCAAAGGCATCACGGGCTTTATCTACCTCATCCCTTCTCTGTGTGGTTATTGATCTGTGAGTTATGTGACTGTGCCACACCCCTGATAATGCTGCTTAAACACATGAAGGAAATGAAGGTAGAATTTTACTTGGAAATCATTCTAACATTTGAAGAATTATGCACTTTATGGTGAATTTAGTTCCTCGATCTGAATCACATTTTATTTGGAGTCTTTAGGTGCCCATCATCCAATTACCAGTGCTCAGTTCAGATTGATGTAAGGGCTTGTAAATCACTTAAGCCTCAATATTTTTTTAACTAAATGACTCTTCTAACACACTGTCCATGATCACCTATGGTCAGAGAATGAGTGAGCTGAATCTTCCATGAAGTGTGGGAGTATTTGACATTGCCCATGGGAGGGGATTAACTATCTCCTGTTGCTGGTGGAAATGTGTCTAGGTGCTATCTGTTTGGTGGGTATGTACATTATCTGTCTTAGCTACAACAGGATTACTGCTGCATCTTTTAGCATGCACTTGGAGTTGGCTTGGGAATTTTATTTTTTGGAGTAGTACTGGGAGACATCTCATGAGGAAATAGTAACACAGGATGAGGAACAGCAACTGAAGGTCATGCCATGGTTCTATGTGACAGCCCCTCAAGAGGATGCACTACAGGGACAGTGGAGTGCATTTAAGGCCTGTTTTATCTAGTTGTATGTGGAGATGTGAACTAGTTATTCTCCTGAACTGTGTGCAGCAGCAGGATGCCTCCAGAGCACTGGGTGCCTGCTCTTGACCTCTGATAAGACATCTTGTGCCTCTCTTTGACAGTGGAGCTGCTCTTTCTTTTATTTTTCACTTTCTTTCTAGCGTAGTTTGCCCCCTTGGGAAGATTCATGCAGCCTTTGTAGCACAGGTATGAACTCTAACCTGGACAAAGCTTATCCAACCGCTCTGTGCAGGGACAGGATCTTCTGGGTAAGAAGCCCTTTTTAGAATCTGGGAATAAAGAGGAAATAAGAGGAATCAGCTCCTTTCCCACCTCTCCTTCTCCTCAGCTAGAAACGGACCGATTGTCCAAACTCGGCAAAGGAAATTCCCGTGCAGTGCGTGACGAGTTTTGCCCGTGTGAGCAGTTCTGTGTCTGCAGTGTAGACAGAGCCCCATGCACCACGTGTTCCAAAGGCAGCATTTTCTCTCTGGGGACTTGTCCTTTGTAGTTTATGAAATCAACCTTTGTGTAAGTGTGAAAAAAGCTACAGGAGATTTTTGTTCCCATGGGAAATCAAGTTTCTTTTCCAGTACTGGAAGATAGAAAACCAGCAAAATCCACCGTTAGATGGGAAAATAAAGCTGGTTTTGAGGAAAAGAATGCAAATAGTATAAAATTTCAACTAAAAAAAAAGGAGTTGCTGCCTGTAGAGTGCTGAGGCGAGTGGAAACTGGCCATCTGAGATGAACATCTGGATACTACTGTTAACACAGCCTGACCTGCAAGAAGGAGAAATTAAGTTGCACGCATTGAGTATAAATATTTTTATTAAAAACTCTGTGGAATCTAGTTTGCATCTTCATAGAAGTCAGTCTGTCAAGCAATGCCAGGCCTCTCTGTGAGGGCAGGCAGGGGCAAAGCTCAGTTACCTGGACTGCACTGTCCATCTCTGGGGGTACTTGGAATGTGGGACAGGCAGGTGGAAATCTCACAGCTCTGAGAGAACGAAGAAAAGCAGCACACCCCAAGAGCAAAGTCTAAAGGATGAAATCAGGAGGAGGTAGGAGTAGGGAAAGTAGTGGCTGTGAAACGATGCAGTGTTGAGGCTCAGGAGGAATTAAGGACCATAAGACAGCACAGTTGGGGGAATCTTCTCCATTTCTACCTGCCCTGCCCCAGCATCCTCCAAGGGTTGTGGTATGGGTGGACTTAAGCAGGAGAACAGCTGCTGCTCCCTTTCCTACTCTTATCTTTTTTCAAGCTTTGTATTGATATCTCAAGCTGTTTTTTGTGGTGCTGTGACACTGCAGTGCTCTAAAATATCTTGAAATGTCCCTTTCTCCTGCAAGGGGGAGAGATGTAAGTACTCTGCTATTCAGTAGGCTGGGATACTTCTGGAAGTATCTTTAACATCTCTACTTGTTTTTCCTCACAGTTTATGCCTAAATTGTTGTGAGGGGGTACTCATCATGCCTGCCTTGTTTTTCTGTTTGTTGTACTGCATCACTGCAAGGTAAGACAGAAAAAAAAGAGGCAGTCTGATGTCTGATTTTTCTTTCTTTTATGTTAGAAGTAAGGATTTAACCTAAACTACTCAAATGAAGGCTTTTTGCCCTTTAATTCTTCACCTTGATGTCTTGGAGTCAGCAACAATCACATAATAAAGTAAATTGAGAGAAAAGGAGAAGATCCAATTGGTTTCTCAGTTGTAGTGCTAAATCCAGCTTGCATTTAATTATTCCTCTGATAATAAAACAGCCACTATTGTTTTTCTTACAATGTTCCTTGAGTGCAGTTGGCTGTATCAAGATGTTTCAGGCAAAATCCAGTCTCTTCTACTTCATGTACCTTGGAGCTGACTGATCACTGGGGCATTTGAGCTACTGTGTGGCAAAGGGAGCTGATAAGCTGATTACTGAGAGTGCAGAAAATTAATGTTTTTAAGTTCTGAGCAGAGAGATAAGGGCTTCCTGAAGATACTAACATGTGATGTTCTTTCTTGGCCTTATCAAATGGTTGGTGAAACTGCCCCTTCTGTGCCGAACCGTGATGTCATCCTGTTCTGCTGGGAAAGGTTGGAGCTGGTGACTTGGTGGGTTTTTTCCAAGTATTCTGTAACATGTAGTTGTTACTGCCACGGAAAATTCAGCAGCTGGTTGATTGGCCTTTAGCAGGGTCTTAATTATCCCCAGCAAGAGACATCTTTGCTTTAACAATGTCCATGCAAACACTGTTAGTTCATAGCCTTTAAGGTCTGTGTAAGCTGCAGTACCAGGAGGTCTCAGACAAATGGTATTTCTTGCAGTTTTGAAAGTCTTAGTTAACACTAATACAGCAGTTTTGGGAAGGTTTGGTGATTGTTTGGAAGAACTTGCTATCAAAATGGCGGAGGAGAGGGAAGAAGGGAAACAATGCGCTCAAGGTTTCAGAGCTCTGTGACAAGTGCTTCCTTCTAGACCAACTCTGGTCCTGTCCTTTCATGTTCTCAGAAGATTTCTGAATCACTGATTAGGAGAAGGCATTGTTGTGATCTAAACTGGGATAATCCAGAACAGTTTGTAGGTGTCCAAAGTTAACCACGGGTAAAATGATATTAAGATGGTGAATTAACAGACAGAACCTATGGACAAGTTGATTGATGAAAGAAAATTAGTAATAGGACCAAGGCAAAATTTCCTGAAATTGTATAAATTCTTTCAATGTAATGGCAATCTCAATCCCCTCTCAAAAGCTGCCCTAGAAAAGTGGTTTTTCAAGTCAGTGTCATTAGTAGCTGTTTTCAGGTACTTGAGAGTAAATAAACACTGAAGGGGCAAAGGGAACATTCAGGACCACCGAAAATAAATTTTTATGTAACTGCTGACTAGATTCTTTCCATAACTGCAGCCTAAGTTGATTGGTAGGAGGTGAGCGAAGCTGCAGCCTATTTCTGGACAGGGATGGTGGCAAGAACTAGCTCTGCCTCACTGCTGACAGCTGACAGCCTGCACACCGGCCTGAAAGGGGAATTGCAGCATGTCTGCTCTCTAAACATGGGAGTGATTGGATGGTGATATTTTGAAAGCTCCACAGCTCAGATATGAAATAGGAAAGCCACGTAGGATGGGTTATAAACTAAAGCAGGTTCCTTGTCACGCTCAGTCTCGGTTCCCACTGAACTTACCCCGAGCGTGCAGTTCATTCACGGTGCAGTGCTCTTTGTGCCTTATTTCACTGTCCTCTGAGAGGCTTGCAAGTTGTAAAATTGTTGGTATTAGTTTGGCCTAAGAAACTTGCATTTGTTCACATGAAACCTTCTCATCTGTTCGACCTGATGACATTAACATTTCACTGGCTGATGCTTATCCCTGTTCTACAATGCAGGAAATTGTTTTTCTGCACAACCTTTGCATCAGGTGGGACAATGCACTTTCCACAGGAAAGCAGCCATGCTAAAAAGCACCTTTTGCTTTTCAGAGCCACAGGCCCTGTCAAATGACTGGAGTGTTGGAGTCTGAGGGAGATAAGTATCTGTCACTAGTAGGTCTGTGTTAGTGTGTAGAACTCTTTAGACTGATATAAGGACTGGAAAGAAAAGAAAGAAAAGCTCCAGTAACATTCAGTTCTGAATTGTAGGGGAGTTGGGAATGGCTGGGATGGCTGCTTGCCTTTGCCTCTGGCTCTCTGCTCAAAGCAGATTCAGTAAGAGCAGGCTGCTCAGCACCTTGTCCAGCCAGGTTTTGGAGATCACACAGCATCCCTGGGCCCTTGTGGCAATGTATCACCACCTTGGTAGTGACTTCTTTACTAGGAACAGACTTAATTTTTAACTAAGATCATGCCAGAAAAATCAATCACATTAATACTATTTTTGTTTTACCTAAATCCATATACTGTGCATTTCTTACTTGAATGCAAATAATTGTGCAGAGCCCTGATTTTTGGCCATAGCTCAGCCTAAAGCAAAGTATTCTGTACTTGTCAGACTACATGAATTGTTCATAAAGGATTTATATATGGAGATCATTGATATTTTTTGTGGATGGATCCTTGTTTTTGTCTGGAAGCATTATCCTGTGTGGGTTATTTGACCTTAACTCAATACTGGAACAGGTCATAGTTGCTTTTCAGATGGAAATCAGTCTCAGTTGTATCCTCTAGTAACACTGGTCCAAGTAATACGAGAATGAATTGTTTGTGCCTGGAGATACAGATGCCTCATTTACTACCAATTTATTTAGCCAGAGATATTTACAAGACTCAAGAATTCTTTCTTTAAATTCCTTAATATTAATCTAGGACTGATTCATAGGAGGTATTTTGGACCCATTCTTCAAGGTATGCATCAGGATAGTTTTGACATTGAAAATATGTTTTATTCCCAGTGTTTGGTGTTCTATTAAATATCCTCCAATGAGGGAATGGAACAGTAGAGGTGATTTAGGTGACCACTTTGACACTGAGGTAAACCAGCGATTTCTTAAGTGTTTATGAGGGGCTCAGAGTTTTTGAATACCTTTCTCTCCTAATTCAGGTGACTTCTTCAAGCACTCCACCATTTACTGGTGCCACTGCCAACGAGCAGAAAAGCAAAGTAGCACGCATTTCCTCTTAGATTAAAGAAAGAATTTTTCTGTGAGTCTAAAAAGGCACAGGTTCCAGCAAAACAGGCTGAGAAATTAGCCCGAGGGCTTGTGTAATGTATAAAAATACTGTGCTCTGCAGCAGAACCAACCTGCAAATTTAGCTCTAAATATCAAAGAAGTGGTGGAAGAAGCCACGTGTGGGGAGGGGTGACGTGATGCCTTGTTGGGAGGACAGCATTTCTGTTAGTGGCTGTTTTTGAAGTGACTAATTTTGGGGCATGGGAAGCAAGACTGCTTGAGGAGTGGGCTGCGTGGCCAGGGAATGTGGATGTGCCAGATGTGTGGATGTGCCAGATGCAGAACACTGGTAGTGTTGCAGGTGATTGTCTGGCCATGCTCTGATAAGGGCACGAGTCAGATTCATGTCTTTCTCTTAAAAACCTGAGTCACTGTGAAGACAAATTGATGGCTTCTACCCTGCAGATTAGGACTGATAAAGTGTTTTAAACTGTCATATCTGTACTTTCTTACCCTTTAAAATGCTTTTTAAAGGATTAAAACATTAAACATGTTCACCATAATGAAGCATCAATTGCTAGAATAACAGAGCTGGAAGGGTTGGTGGTCTGTTAATTATGAGCTTTCTGCTTCTGAGAAGATAAGGTGCTTCCCTGCAAGGTAGACTTGCTGAATGTTATTGTTTGTCAGCTTGATAGTGGTGGGTCATTGACCAATGGCTGCTGCCTCCTGGAATGATCATTTAAAGTCAGTGTCACAAAAAGCATAAGAAAAATCACATGAAAATGGTTGGAATGTAGAACTTGCTTTGCCTTCCCCCCATCTGATTATTCTCTGATGTTTTGCTTAAGAATCAAAGTGTATTTTCCTGTTAAAACCAGCAGCCTAATGGCACTGAGCTGAGAACAGAAGCAATCCCCCTGTTCTTAAGTTTGCTTCAGCTGGGTTTTATGCAGCCCATCATGCTGTTTTGAGCCTTAACCTGGTCTCCTGCCTTATATTCCACCCCAGTTCTAGATACCTGCTCTCAGCCCCACTCAGCTGTTTCTCTGGCTTTATGGGAGACTTTTCTCTACTTTTCCAGCTTGTTCTAGAAAGTCAATTTGCTTTCTTAATTCACCTTGTCTATCTTGCCATGTTCTCCTATCAGAGCCACTCTTGCAGTTGATTTCAGGCCTTTGCTGTTTGGTGCACACCCCTAAATTCTGGTTCCTTCAGTTTTTGTTCTTCCCTTTGATTTCCATTTTCCTGGGTGAGCACACTGTGTCCTTTTCTGGAGATTGCTGTTACACAGGGACTCACTGCAATGCAAGTCAGGACTCTCCTCTGGGGAGGGCTGTCCCACTGCCCAGGACTTTATCACTTCTCCATTGCTAGCTTGTGTGTGTTGCTATAATTTAAATCTGCTTGTGCTTATCTATCATAACCTTCTTCAAACGCTTCCATGGTTTCTCTCCTGTTACAAAAATGGCATTGCTGTCATTTGCATTTGCATGGTGGTACCTGTGTGTGCTGTGTCTTGTATCAGCACGAGCCATGTGGCAGTGCAATGTCCAGTCATGGAAAACATAGAAAATGAGTTTTAAAAATTGTCCCCAATCTGGGTGGTGGCTCCACATGTACTGAGAGTGCAGACAAGCTGGGACATTGTGAAAGGCATGACAAAGATGGCAGGAATCCTGGGAGCTGTTCAAGTGACACTTAAAGCACAATGCAATTTCTACTTGAATGCTAATAGTTTGTAATAGTAAAATACTGTTAGTATAAGTAATTTCTTATTTTTTTGTTTCTGTACTGAATGTCAGGGTGTCCTCATATAGGCCCCAAGAGTGGCAAGTTGTTGACCACAGCAAGAATAGTTTCTGTTCCCACCCTACTGAGACACTTGACCGAGTGTCTCTGCCAAGCACTGGCTGTAATAATTTCCTGGTACTGTCCTGAATTTCCCAACGTGAAGAAATGATTTCTAACTGTATCAAAGTTGTCCACAAGCCCTCTTCTTGTGCACTTAGTACCTGGCTGATATAAAAAAGCTACCATATATTTCCAGCTGTGTCACTGCATAAGAACTGTTTGGGTAGATGCCAAGCTGTTTCTTTTCAACTTGTCTGGTCACTTTGGTATTTAAAATTTGAGAAGTAACAATGGAAAAACCATCACAATTCTAATTAGGCAATATTTCTGCACAGCCTCTGCTCTGGTTTACTCCTTTGCCTTAGGAATGGGTAAATGAGATTGAATTTGCCCACTAGCCATGAATCCCACTTCCTGCTGATTGGTTTGGTGTCCTTTTGAGATCAAAACACAGCAATACCTCATGTATTAAACACAATTTTTCCACTTTAACAATGTGAAAGCTGAGAGGCCTTTGGGATCTTTCGAGTTTGCTTGCCTGACTGCCTTTTTAGTGTTTATCCTGTGCTGAAGTTTTCAGGGGATTAAAATGAATTGATTGTGCTGAGATTCACTCATACTCTGATCAGCTTCTTTCACTGTAGAATGTTGTCCAGTGTAAAATCGAAGAATACTCCATTTGCTTCAATTTGTTTTCAGGAAAAAGGTCAGTCTGTAACCACTAACCAGCCCCTGCTTTTGTAAAACAACACAAGGAACAGCACAAGCCAAAAATATTATCTGAAATTTAAATGCATTGATTTTAAGGGAAATGCCTGGGTTCAGTGGACAGCGACTGGAGCTTCTGGAAACATGCCTCTTTGAAAGGAAGTCTCATTTCCATATAAATATGATGGCTGGATCACACTGCATATTGCTTGCAGTAGTAATGGAGTTTACTCAATGAAGCTATTGTTTTCCAATACATTTATATCTCAGGGAGAGGGAAATGTTTGGAGAAATAGAATAGGCACGGTAGCAGTGCTGTCCTTCCACTGCTAACCAGAGGACATGAAAATTAATGCTGTAAACTCCCTGTGAGCGATTCTTTGTAAAAGCAGTGTTGGAAAACAGTTGCTGAAGTGGCACCTTCACACTTGTGAGCTCTCTGAGGGACAGGCCAGTAATGCAGTGGTGTCCCTGCCTGGGGCTGGAGCTCATAATGCAATCTGAGATTCTGAGAGAGTAGGGGCAACAGACCTCCCATCTCTGTTGTGTGCTGGGGGAGGGGTGGTGTCTGTGTGTGGGGTGTGTTTTTTTAATTTTATTTTTTTTCATTATTTTTGTCTTTTCTGGAGTGATTTTCAGTAGCTGCAAATAAATTCATAGTGTAGAGCTTTCCAGGAAAGCACGTTGATGCTTCTGTATCTCAAATGAAGTTGAAGCTTGCTGCCCCTAAATTGAATGGCTGCAACTTCGTGATTCTTTAGAGTGAGTACTGCTCTGAGGCTAAGCTGTTTGCATGGGGGCAAGACTTCCACGTCTCTCAGGATTTTCAGTGACAGCACATGGAAAAAAATGCATTGGGCAAGGAAAAAATTGGTTAAAATTTCATTTTGTGCTGGGAGGCTTTTATTTAGAGATCACAAAGGTGCTTTGTTTAGCAGATAACTTGAAAGTTGGAGGTCTGTGTGACTGACTGGGATGCATTTTTTGCCTTTTGTTAAGAAGTCACTGAATCACAGCCTCTGTTAGGTGTGGCTTCCAAATTTCCCACTGAAGACATGAGGTATCAGCCTGTAAGACACGGTGCTTTGTGCATCTGCAGGTCATTTCTGTAGCTCCTACTCAGCTGGAATATAACATTATTGAGTGCAGCACTGGCAAGTAGTTATGGAAATCTGAGTGGTTTGTGTTGTGTATTTAGATATTGAAGTTGAACCACTGTAGCAAATTTAAAATTATAATTTCTTTTTTCCGTTGCTGTTAAATTATGTAATCTGGTAAATCAGAGTTGAAAACTCACATGTGCTATGATTTTCTTTTGCAGTAAATTACCAACCTTTAATATTTGGAGCAAATTAAGAGGCAATTAAGAATATACATAGAAGGTACAAGAATGTGCAAGACAGACACCCCTATACTTCTCTTTTGAGCTGCCCATGTACAGTTCCATTAACCTTCACGCTGAAAGAGATTAACAACTGTCTTGAAGTGGCTTTTTCTGTGCTTTCCATCCTGGGAAAACAAGGTTCCCTCTGTCCAAGTGGCTCATTGACAGTTTTGGATCCAATAGGTTGGGCCAGGGAGAAAAACTCTTAAACCTGCATTTAGGATGATATATTTAACCTTGTGAAAAGTCTGCTCTGCTGGGATCTGAAGGAAACAGGACTTTCATGGGGGTTTGATTTTCATTTAAGTAGTGCAGTTCTGTATTGACCTGCCACTATCTGTGTTCTGCTCAGCCCCCACTACCACCAGTGGGGTGATTTGCACATTTTTTTTTTAAGTTTGGACTTGTTTATCTACAAGTCAGAGCATATCAAACGAAACTCAATACTCTTCTGAAATCAATTACGTTGTAAGTGAAGCAAATTTAATTCCAACTGCTTTTCTTAAAGCCAGGAGATCTAATAAAATCAGTGCATCTAAAGATGCATGAAGTTTTGTAGGGAATTTTGTTTAGTTTACGTACCCTTGCAGAAATAACATCCCTTCTAGTGTTATATTTTCCTACTGAAAAAATATAATTTCTAAAGGAGATATTTTGGAGTAGACTACTATAAAAGGGGAAAGTATTTAATATTTTGTAATTACTTTAGTTTTGCACTAACAGCTGGTGAGTGGTTATGTTTATCCATGCTATTGTAATTGAACTTCCATGGAAACTTGATAAACAAACCAGCCTTACACACCACACAGCAAGGGATTTGTCTGAAAGTCAGACAGTACTTCAAGAACTTTTTCTTTGGAAATGACAAGTGTAATGCAGATTTGCCTTAAGCCCATTAGGTTTTTATGCAAATAGGATAACCAAACAAGTCCTGACATAATCCATTTATTTTACATCAATTAAAAATACAGTCATTGGTGCAATATCTAAGGGAGTCTGGCACCTTTTCTCCAGACAAGCTTGCAAAGCTCTGTACTTGGAGAAAGGTTTGCCTGAAAAAGAAAGTGGCAAAATACCTTTACAATTAAACATTAATTTTCTGTTCCATCTGCATCTGTTAGAATTCTATGTCTGTCTTTTAGGGTGCAGCTTTATGTAGCTCTTGCAATGTGTTGTCAGGAGAAACTCCAGATAGCTCAAAAAGCAAATTTGCCTCAGTTTTCTTACCAAAAAGAGGAAAATATTTCCAAGGAAATGACAGTAGCTTATACATAGCACTTCTTTGTGTCCTCGGGATGCAAACATTCCTTAGGTTGCCACCAGCATCAAGTCCCTTTAGCTCAGAATTTTGAGCTGCACTTCCCTTCTTTCTGGAGCATTTAAGCCTCCAGAGAGTTATGAGAGCTGGTATCACCAAGTGGGTGCCTGTACCCCCTGTGAAACTGTTGCTGTGAAGGTTGAACTCCTTGTGCTGGTTGATGACTGCAGAGGGTAAATGCCATGTGACAGGGAGACATCCAGCCATTCACAAGTGAAGTAAAAGCACTAAGAGGTCTAGAGATGAGCACAGAGATTTTTCAGTTGTATTCTAAAGGCTTGTGTGAAGCAAAACACACCAATAGCTAGAGCAAAGCTACCAGAACCCCTAAATGCTCAGTAGGTCACTCTGGGCACGTTTTTCCCATTATCAGTCAATGCCTGTTCCCTGTAGATGGCTGAAGCACTGGAAATGTTGTTTCTTTGCCAAGTTCTGGAGCATGCTTGTGGTTTTGGAAGCAGCTGAGGTTGAGAAGTAAAGGACGTTTCTCTGTTGTATTTGCATTGAGTCTATTTTCAGATTAGCTTGTTCGAGTATGTTAGACCTGCTTTTAATGTGGGAAAGGCCAGGCTCTGAAAGCAGGTTAATTACAAGAAATATATGCTAGAAAATTTATGAAGTAGTCTATTCTGGGGTAGCTGGGTTAAGTAGCTGTCCTGTATAGGATTTATTTAAGGAGAACTTAAAACTTAGGGGAAGGTGATCCCTAATGCTGGGAGAAAAGCACAAGGAAGAATCGCTCCAGAAAGCTGGAGGAGCTATCAGGGGTGGTTCTGAGGACAGGTTAGACAAGTGTCCATCCCAAATGTCCTCATGCTAGTGCTTGTATGGTGGAACAAAAAGGACTGGCTGCCCTTGTTTTTGTGCACTTAATTGTGCTTGAACTGTTAGGAAAAATGGCTCTAGTGCTTGTGTGTGTTTGAGTTCCCATTTCTGAGGAACTATACTGCAAGATCTGTTTTTTGATGCCTGCTGTCAAAACCAGCCTTTTTATGCAGCTGGGGGACTGGTACTGCTCTCTGAGCTCTGGATCCCGGAGTCTCTGGGCCTGATTGCATTCCTGCCTGTGTGTGTAACGGGGAGTTGAGTCAACTCATGCCAAGTGATCAAGCTCAAAGTTGGGCACTGCTTTAATTTGTGCCATTCGGTTTTCCATCCTGTTTTCCTCTGTAGCTGCTGTGCTGTAGTGAGGCTTTGATGAGGCGTGTATTGTAACTGTATCTTTCAGTTCAGGGATGAGGGTTAAGGGAAATCTCACCCCATAGATCCCACGGCAAAAGCAGAGAACTGTCAATGCTCTGATTGCTGAGGGCCAGCTACTCAAGAGCTACATGTGTGTTTGTTAACTGAGCACTGTCAAGGTTAGCCCCAGCTCCTTAACCAGTCTTACATCCTTTTTAATTCCAATATAAAACTCATATCAACACCTAGCAAAAGCCCTTCCTGAGTTACTTTCCTTGGTTTAACGAGGCACTACAATGGTGGACTAAAATTAGACCTGTCAGCTGTATTTTGGTTTCTGGACAAAGATGAGTTCAAACAGGTCCCGCTCTATTCTGCCAGTATGTTTTGTTCTCAGCAGCAGCAAAACTACTGAAATATAGGGGAGAAAGTATTTTCCAGTGTCAGAGAGATGGTTTCTTGTCACCCTGGCTGGAAGTAATGCTGTTTCCATTCTTGGCATTGGTAGTCACCCTTTGTACAGAAGGAGGGAACAGATGTCTCCAGAGGGAGACCTGATGTGCTGATGGCATATGAGGAGTTGGTTCATTCACGCAGCTTCACGTGCCATGGCCTCTGGACTGAGGGCTCTGTGCACTGGGGCAGTGGAAGTTGCAAGTACGGTTTGCATCTGAAGTGCTCTGGAATTAAAATGTGCCCAAAGCATCCACGCTGAGAGATGCATATAGAGTGTTTCCACCCAGCATGAGGCTTAGCATTCAGTAGTAGTTAAGAATCTGTCTTTATTTCATCACAAGTAGTTTCTCCTTGGCAATGCTCTTTGAAGAGGGCTTTGTGTTCAGAGCAGCATCTTGTGCATTTCCATGAGTTACAAAGGGTTATGCTTTGGAAGAGCCAAACAGAGGTGAAAGCAGCACTAACCCAGCTGCTTGAAGGACATGCCCATATGCTTGGCTGGTGGGCATTACAAACAAAAAGGCACGATTAAGTTCAAGAAATAAAAGGAGGTGTAATCATGAGCCACTGCAGCAGCTTGGTGATGAGAACTATTCAATCAACTCTCTAAACGAGGATGGAGTGGACCAAAAATTTAAAGATGAGTGGCACCTGTGCAGTGCCACTTGGGAAGAACCCATGTTTTAGTTGTTTTTAGGAGTGGGTGGATGCTGAAAGGGTGTCTACTGCCTTGATTTAAAATCTGTATTTCTGCTTGATGGGAATTCTGTGCTTTCAGTAGGATTCAAGGCTTGTCCTCACCCGGCAGAACTGGTGAAGGTGCAGTTTGACTCGGTAATGTCTCCATCAACAAAGCCAGCATGAGAGGTTCCCTCTTTCCACACAGTCATTCCTGCCTGTGCTCTTCTGTTCATCATGAGCACAGGTGGCCCCACAGGCTGTTGTGGGGTTGTGCTGTACAGCTGAGAGGGAAATGCCGTGGCCTGAGACATCCCCACGACTGGGAACAGCGCTGCAGCTCGGGTCTGGCAGCCTGGAGCTGGGAGGATCTTTGCCTGCAGAGTACTTGAACTGTACCATTACTTGCAGCCTGTAGTCAAAACAACACTCTGTAAAGCAGGAACTTCAGAATGTTATTCTGTCCGCTGCTGTTAAGCGGAAGGAACTTTTACTGATGAGAAAATAATTCCTTTTTGTAGTCAAAGAATGCTGATAAGGTTTGTTGCCAAGGGAACCATTTAATGTCCATCCTTGAATTTGATGGTGTACCTGTGCAAACAATTATACAGTCAGTGTCCCTTTATTTCTCAGGGCAGAGGCCACCCAGGGACAGAAGTGGCTTTTAGAGAGAGAAGGCATCATGTCTTTCAGCACATGTGGTTGACTGATTAAATGAGGGCATCTCTTGCTACCTTCCTGTTTTCTGTATTGGAGAGGATAAATAATTACACTGCCCTAAACTCCATTTTGATAGAAATTCAGGAATGGAGACCAGAAGGGCATTTAATACAGGCTTGGGTGGAAGTGGAGTTTTACCTGCTGGCTCAATTAGTGTTGCTGCTGTGAAGAGCTGCAAACTAGCAATGAGCTTTGTGCTCTCTAAAGGAGGCTGGTAGGTTGTCATGGGCTACTTTTGGGGATTGTGATGAGAGTAGGGGACACTTATGCTGTGAGTGTGAGGGCTCAAGAAAGCAATGTTATTGCACAGAGGAGAAGGCTGGAGTGAAAAAAAGTCTTTGCTTTAGAAGGGCTTTGCTTCAGTCAACTGCTGCTCATTGAGTCAGGGATCCATTTAAAATTGTTATCAAAATATTTAATGCGTAGCTTTCTGACTTAATGCCTTCCAAGCTTGTTCTGAAAACAGGGTTTACTCTTCTTTTGTAAGAAGCACTTAGAAAAATAATATTTGATATCTTTTAAATAGTCTTGTTTCTCTGAGATTGTTTCCATTTGATACAAGAGGAAGGGAGTACAAATTGACATTTACTGGAATAAAAGCTGGCCTTGTGTGTTTGGTGTTTTTTTTACGGTACCAAAGGTTTAAAATGCAGCATTCCTTGATTTCAGGCTTCGAGTGCTTTTACTTTTTAAAATTAAATATATTTTAAATCAGATATGAGCTTACCATCAAGTTGCAATTAGAAATTAAAACATTTTGTGTAGACTTAGATCTATCAGCAAAAAAATTACTCCACTGTGTTACTAGCATAGACAGAACATTACCTTTTGGTGTTTAGCTCCTGTCAGTTGAATACCAAGTTTCCTGCTGCTGACATGACCAAGTCATAATTACCTTTCTTCACTGGCTGTATTATTACTAGCAGAAGAATTTAGCATTTGCCACAAAGGTTTGGTTACCACCCTGCAGTAAAACACGATGCTCAGTGCAGGGTCTGTCTGTGGATTGTAAATCATCCTGTGCTTTTACCTTTAATGACTTGTGGAATATGGATGGATACTTTGGCATAATTTTAATGTCTGATTACAGGCCAGTATAAAGAAGTTGATGTAAATGAAGTGGCTGTGTATTCAGGAGCAGAGTGGTTTGCAGTGCGGAGCAGAGCTATAAAACCCTCTTTAGCTCATGTGGAACTGGCCGTGGTTTGACTCGGCTCAGCTGGACAGGTCACCCCTGAGGAGAGCAGTGCTCGAACAGGAGGATGTGTTGAACACATGGAAACTGTTCCCAGGCCTTGGATCAGGTGTGGGAGGTCTGCAGAGCTGGGTAAGGCAGGTGTTAGGAGATGGAGGGAACTCTACTGCCCTATCTCCCATGCTGGCTGCTGATTCTTGGTCTATGCAGAGCCAAATTCAGACCTTGGCAAAAAACACAGGACAGCTGTGCACACGAGCAGAATCAGAGTGCTGCTTCAAATGGCAGAAATCATGGACTGCCAGACGTGTTCTACAGCATCTGTGTAGGATGAAATGACCTTGACTCTTTGGTCATGAAGACCCGACAAAATTAGCTCACCCTCCTCCGTGGCCTGTGTCCTCTGGGAGATAAGTTTGTGTTCTTCAGTAAGAGTGGGGCTGTTTGTGCTTACTGAAGCAAGAAGGCCGGGTTGGGTCACAGCTCTGGTTTGTGTTCATGTCAAATAGAGGGAGCAAATCTTAGTATTTCTAATATTCCTGTGGGAATTGCTCAAATGATTCATTTTTGAATGACTCTGGTTCTGCAGTGGGAGCTGAAGGATTGGGGCAGAAACTGAGTTTTAAAAATAAACTGTGAAGGAGTCCAGCCTTTGGGTGTTTAGTTCTTTTTAGACTGTAGCACTTCAGGCAATTCTTCTCAATGAGGAAACGTTACACACTCAGGCATTCCTTTTGCTGTCACTCCCCTTTTCTTCTCAGACTTCGAAATATTTTTAAGAATAATCTCAGTAAATACTGGTAATTAGCAATTTTGTAGCTGTTGAAGATGTATAACGATAGGGCAATAGCAAGGATTCTAATAAAGCCAGTGTCTTTTGCTTTCTTGAGGTATCCATGGGGTCCCACCTTGCTGATGGTCTCCATGGTACCCTTGCCAAATAATTTCACACTCCCATTCTTAGTATGCCTGTGGTGATAGGGACAGACTAGTGATGAAATGGAAGTTGATACCTTGCTTATCTGATGTTCCTTCTCACGGACTCACTTTGAGAGCTACACTAGATCGAGGTAACTGGAGTGAGCTGTTCAGGATCACTGGCTGCTACAGATTTAGTGAAGACCAAGTACTTGGAAAGCCAGAGGAGAGGTACCGATTTCTTACCTGATATTAGAATGGACAGTGGAATGTTCTTGTAGATCAACCTTCTTGAAAGGAATGCCGAGTGGAGCTCTTGGAGCTGAAAAAGCATGTGGCAGGATGTTTTATTTCAGCCTACAGTTTGAGGGACACAGAAATTGGGTGAAATTTATGTAGATTAAGGGTTTAATCTACAGGCACTGTGCCTGTCCTTGGGAAAGGGCAAGGAATGAGCTGTTTCTGCTCAGCCTTACCTAAAAGTTGACTCTACACTTGTGTGTGCTGAATGTAGGGAGGGATGGGAAAGCCCCCGTTGCTGGTAGGCTCAGTATTGAAAGAGCTCTTATTAAATGAAAATGAGTGAACGATTAATGAAGATTGGGGTCATTTTCCTGAGAAACCTTTCACCTTGTACTTTCTTGAGGTTTCATGTGGCAGGGAATCAGTCACCCATTTGCACTTCAAAAAATGGCTCTGGCAAAACATTCATGATGCAAATAAAAATAATGGCTTTTACAGCTGAAACCATAGGACTGTGCTCACAGGAGAGGTACAGCAATGCAAAAAATAAACCCAAAGACAGCATCTTCCTGGCTTCTGATTTTAATAATTCCAGTTCTTCTGTTACTGAGTGGAAATTGAAGCTGGAAATGGATATGGTAGCTGCAGACAATGCCATTCAAAGTAAAAATGGGGCAAGGGAGTATCACTGGGAACATAAAAAATGCTGGCAATGCTGTAGCAGCCTGTCAGGCGAAGTGGCTGGGACAGACTGGATCGATGCAAGGAACAATTAGATGCCAGCCTCTGAGGAATAGGTAATTAAAAAAGAGATCTGGGAGGTGCAGCCATTCGAATGGCTTTGTTGGTCCTTCAGCTGTGATTCAAGGCTTTTATGAAGGTGTTTTCTAGTTCTGTGTTGTCTAGTCAACTGAAGCGAGATTAAATCCCAGGCATGCTGTTGATGTTGAACTTGCAAACCCTGCTTTCAGATGTCTATACCGAAAGTTCACTGCCTCCCTGGCCCCCTAAATGAAAGCTGCTCCCTTCATGGTTTCTCTACAGCTCTTACCTGATTCCTCAGTCAGGTTCAGTTGTGAATACTTGTTCTCCTCTGGGCTAGTAATGCCTTCAAGTAAGGCTGTTTAACCTGGGGAATAGGGACTGAGCAAGGTGGAAAGGGGGTGGGATTGATTTCTGACAAGAAATAGTGACAATGCAACCAACCAACCAGGTTAAATATTAAAATTAACGAGCATTAGGGCAAATGGTAAGTTTGAGATCTGAAGTCATTAACAAGTCATAAAATAAAATTTTTCTCAGGAACAGCAGCTTTATGGCTTTTTGGATATCCACAGAGGGCCAGATGGTGAATCCTGTGCTTATTCTCTTATTTTACAAGTTCAGTGCTGAAATCCAAGGGCTGTTGACAAAGCCAAGGCATTAGTGAGTGCCAGAGCCTTGCTGGCTGGCAGTGCCTGTGGTTCAGGTTTAGCTGCCCCTGCTCCTCAGACATGCTGCCCTCAGCTGAGCCCCACGGCCCGAGCACAGATCCTGCTGCAGTCTGGACATGAAGGCAGAGAACTGAGGTACAGGGAGAGATGGTTTCATATCTGCCAATGCTGGATCTTTCTGCCTGCCCCTTCCAAAATGTACTGCACCAGCTTCCTTTTTTCAAGTTGGGGCTGGTAAGGAAGAGTTTTAGGAGTTCTTTGATGTCACAGTCAAGCTTCCATGTGTACCACTGGCACATAAATGCTGATTTTTCAGGGTTGGGTGTTTATTTCTCCCTGACCAAAACTGAAGATTTTTCTGGACAATTTTCAGCCATCACGGTCATTTCAGAATGAGCAGTGTTTGAACACTGAGCTGAAAGCCATGAGGACACAGATAAAGCAGGGAAAGAAAAGACTGAGCCCTATTTATCTTAGTTATCCTCGGGAGTAGAAATACAATATGGTAGCTCTAAATCCAAGAGATGGTAAAAAATGCTAGAGCCAGCTGGCAGCTCAGGAAGATTGAGGTGGGAAGATTGCAATTGGCTGTGGGTGATGCCATTAATGTTTGCATCTTGGCCTTGCAGTCTAAATTGAGAATACCGAGAAGCCCTTGCTAAACCACCTTAGCCACATGTCAAAATTTGTGAAAAGCAGAAAGTTAAGTCTGCATTCACACTTTTTTTTTTTTTTCAACTAGTAGCTGTGTGTAAAGGTCTTACATACTTGGAGCTCATTTGCTTTGAGATGTTTCTTATATCCCAAAATCTCCCCTCAGCACTGACACTTAGCAACTTTTTGAAAAGAGTGATAGTTCTAGAGAATGTTATTTCTGTGAAAATATGTGAACAAGGAGATGTTTCCAGGAGTTATGGGCTGGAAATTAATACAGTGATGTCAGGTATTAAGATAGGAAGCAAACAAAATAAATACAACTGCAAACAGTAACTCTTTGGTACAACATTTTCACAACAGGGCTGCAGGGAGCTGCAGTGCTTCCCGATTCTGCAGCTATTCCTTGTGGTGTGACCTTCAGGCTGCACTGCAGCACTTCTGTGAACACAGCCCAAGAGTTTGTTTGCAGTTCCCTTAGTCTGAACAAGTTTTGGGCTCACTGTTGCCTGTATTAACAGGCTAATTGAGGCTGCAGTCATGGAGACGACTGCAGTATTCCTCGTTGCATTGGGAGGTTTTATAGCTTCCAGTTGTTGGCTGCAGCAATAGAATTTTCCCTGAGTATTTCATGAAAGGGACACGAACGCTCTTGGTGATAAAATAATGTAACAGTGCAGGTAAGGCAAACCCTGAGGTAGCTCTATATTGTTTGTGGAACAAATATAAGAACCCCTTTGGAAAATGATGCGTTCTCTGGAACTCATTTTCCATTTTTCTCCATCTGCTTTATTCCCTTCATATTTTCCAAGCCCTTGTTTTTTTGGCATCCAGAAATTAAGTTTTTTAGACCTATGTTTGTATTCCTAACCTTGAATTTTGAAATGATACTGTAATGAAGAGGTTAACAAAACTGATGGGAAGTGTTTCATGGCAAGACCTACGGGCAGAGGAAAGAGTATTGATAGTGTAATGAAAACCCATAACAATACAGATTTTCAGGAATAGGAAAGAAAAGCTACAGTCAAACTGTGCAGTGGTGTAAGTGGCTAAGACACTGGAATCTTATCTGCTGAACAAGTAAATCAGGATTTAAAATCTTCATTTTGAGTATTCCAAATGTGTTATTGTCAATTTGTACACATAAATACACCAATAGTGCTGGAAAGCTTTGTGCACAAAATATATTGGGATTTTGGGATTTAATATAATGTATGTGGCGTGTATGATTCAGTGTGATCAGGTTCCCCTCCCTTAGCAGAAGGATCACGTTAGAATGGAAAGAGGTTAGTGTTTAGCTCCCTTGAGGATGTTCTGGATTGTGGGATACTTCAGGAATCCCAGTCTTTTACCAGTGATTGTCTTCACTGCTTTTCCATAAGGAGATCATCCATGCCCTCCTCCCAACCAGCCCAAATATAAGAGTCTCTGCAAACCCTGTGGAAACTTCCACAAGCTTCCACCCTTCCCTCTGGATCACCCTGAGAGAACTGAGTATGCTCAGGGACTCCTGTATGCCTCCTGGATAAAACCTTCCTGGGAAAAGCTGGGAAGGACTGTCAGACTCCATCTCAGTTCTCTAGCACTGAATTTCTAAATGCTCTTTTGCAGGAGTTACTGCAGTGGAGGAAGTGACCTAATAGTTAAATCCCTTGGCAATACACACTAAAATATTTTTTTTTAAAGTTTCTTCACTTGAAACTTACTGCTTGGAGCAGTAGGTAATTAAGCAGCAGCCCTTAAAATGTGGTACTGGCAGATGTCAGTGACTAAATCTGTCAGCATGATTTGATGGAGGTAGTGGGTGGCATCTCCCAGCCTCCCTGCTTTTGGCACAGGTTTGTAAGGAGGAGCTTGAGCAAGCCAGAGAGTAATACTTGGAGGATTATGAGGAGTTAACCTGGACATGGATCCTTTTGGCTCCTGGGGAATCTGAGTGCATCTCCTTGTTTGGACTGGGTTATAGCAGTACAGAGCAGCCAATGTAATTAATTGGTCAAGTTTTTCCTGCTGTTTCACAAAGAGTCAGGGTACCAGTGAATCTACTCATCTCTTGGGAAATTCATGGTGGAAAAAAACCTAGAGAGAAAGTTGGTTGTTTCAGCAGAAATGGATTTGCAGCTGCTGAGGAGAATCTGATTATGTGCTACTTCCAAAGAAACGTGATCCGTCATTTGCTCCTGGACACAATGTCTCTTCTGTGGCTAAGATTTTCAGACAGCCCAGGATAGCTGGGGAATAGAACTGGATGTTTTCCTTATACACTAATGGTTTCTTAAGTTCCAAGCATGTTAGAAGCATGTAGGCACTGGGAAATGTTACTGTTTTCTAATAATTCAGTAAAATATTAAAAATCTCCAGATGGGCTTCTGGCTGAAAAGACGATGTCTGTGCTGACTTGAGATGGTGTTGTTCATCTGTTGCAGTACTGGCTCTATTATCAGCTTGTAATGCAAGAATTAGGATGCTAGTTGCACAGGAGAAATCAGCTGTAGTTTTCTCATGTCTCAGAGGATGAATGTTCATCTTGAGTTTTGCACACACAAAACTCTTGTTCTTCTACTGATGATTGGAGCATTACGAAATGAGAGTTGTGTTCACTCACAGAAATGAAGCAAATCAGTAATGTGGTAGTTTTGGCTGTAACATCAGGTATTTATTGAAAATGTTGGTGGCTGTGGGAAGAGTATTGTGTTGTTAGAAATGCTGGTGGAAAACAGCAAGAGGCGTTTTGGCAGCGAGAATTGCACCATGTCCCAGCATGTCCCTGCTGAAATTTTCAGCCTTTCTCCAGAACAGGCCTCCCAGGAAGCTCGGACTGGCCCTTGAACAGTGATGCTGGGGCAGTTCCTGGGTTGTGCAGAGCTTTTCCACTTAACAAGGCGGTGCCTGGGAAGTTTTACCATCTTCCTGATATCCCCAACAGTGGCAGCACAAAATTAGTGGACTGGGTTTATCCCAGCGTAGACTCTGCTGAGAGAGGCCCCTCCCAGCAGATGGGGCTCGGGGAGGCAGCGCTGCCTTTCCAGGAGGTCACACAAAGTGCTCTGCACGGGAAAGCCACAACGTGAGAGCCAGAACAGGCTGAGCTGGAGCCAAGCAAGTCGAGTTCATGGAATAAAAATGCAATTCCCCAGACTGAAATAGCACCACGTCCTGCAGGATTCTTTACTGCCATCTGGTTGCTGAGGACACAGAGCAGAGCCCAAATTACGCACCGCACTGGGGAGGAACCAGCACAGCAAGCAACTGCATCCCATGTTCTGTGAGGGGTTTGTTTAACTGTGTCACTGCCTGGGTACAACTTGGGGAACCCTTCAGTGCATTGTGTTACTGCAGGCATGACTCAAGTGGAAATCACTTCTGGAAGAACTCTCCTTTTTCTTTTGTAACAGTAGAGGCATCGCAGACAAATCCCAGGGAAAATGGAGGAAATCCACCATTAATTTTATCACCCAGGGGAGTTGAGTTTGACTACAGCTTATCACTGTTTTCAGTACAATACTGCATTTGTTCTTGGTTAGGGAAGCAGCTGTATAGGTCAGATCTATCCAAAAGGTTCAACCAACACACACCTTACATCAGCTTTTGCAGAACATTTGGCATAATGAATGAGAAACCACATTTTTTTTTTGATCCAATCCTAATTTCTAATTTGCTTTAAGGAAATGAACCACCTTAATGCTAAAAAGTCCCCATTGTCATGTCATTGTTCCCTTCTGTGTCTGAACAGCTGAGGATTTTTTTTCCTGCTTGTACCCAGAAATGATAACTAAATTTACTGTGATTTTTAATACTACCTGAGAAAGCATTATGGATAGCTTTATCTTAGGACACAGACACTTTGATTTGGAGGAGTCACTGTTACTGGAAGAGTTTACCCAACACCTCAGTGGATTGCTTCCGTTCAGTGTTGTCCTTAAACCCAAAATGCACGGAGCATTCATATGGGATTGCTCTGCACAGGGAACAGATGAATTTAAATCTAAGTACTGTGTACTTCAAAGGATTCCATCAAGTTTCCTCCTACTGAAATAAACCTTTTGTTTACATGCCTTGTTAGATCTCCTTAAAATTGTTAGTTTCAAGTTTGGTGCAATTCACATTTGCATGAGACTGGCCAAGTAGACACTTGAATGATTTTCCTTCTGGCAAAACATAATTGGACACTCTTCATGGAGTATCTTCTGAAACTTCTTTGTAGGTGGCAAATCAATGATTTTAACTTGCTTTACTTGCAGAAATCCAGGTAACAACATCTTACATAGTTGAAGGGTTCTAATTGTTCCCTGGCAGGCAGATTTTAAGCCCGGCTGAGTTCCTTCCCCAGTCCTTCTTCATCTTTTACACAGGTCTTTCTGTGCAGGCATCAGTCCATGTCTTCAGTGTGAGCCTCTGCTCAGGGCTGGGAAGTAATGAGAGGGTGCTGTAAGAAAGATGCAGTGTGGATTATGATGCCCAGGGAAGATCTGGTTGGCTGAGAAATCCGCACAGTTGTGTCTCAGCTCACACACAGGGCCTGTCTGTCCCTGGGTGGTGAAGCTGCTTGATTTCCCTGAGTTGTGATTTAGCCAGGTTTGCACCATGTCTGATGGGAGTCTTTCCCAGGGGACCAGTAGTGCAGAGGGACAATTATGGTTCACTCTACAAGCCCTGTGATCTGTTTTGAGTTTCAAACCATTTCATGGCCACATTGAGAGGATGAGAGGGAAGGCAGATGCCTTACTAGTGAGAGAAGGAAGGAAAATACACATTAGTTGAATACTAACAGAATTTTAAGTGGTTCCTTTAGCTGTAAAAACCTCACCACCCTCACTTCCTGCACATGCTCACAGTCTTCAGTGTTGCAGAAATACACATCTTGCACCCATTAACAGTTTAGTGATGACTCTGTGCAACCCTCTTTAGAGACAGGGAAAAGAGTGTGGGAGCAGTTTGGAGTCCCAGCATCTGTTATCCCTTCTGCCAAATTGCTGCAGCATGGCAACCAGATGGGAGTTATGCCATTTCTCCTCAAGAATGAACCACCCTTTGAGTAAGGCTTTTCATTAAGGATAAAGTCCTGGAAACTCAGGCACAGCTCTCCCACTGTGCCTGGTGGGGGGTTTTTTTTGGAATGTCAGTATATTTTGATTAGAGACACTGTACAGTAGAGAGTTAATTTCATAGGGTTTATGTTTAAAATAAAATTATTTTAATCTTGTAAGAAATAAAGGAAGAGAAGAAATCAAGGGCATACAGCATATGGTGAGCAGGAAAACCAAAGCATTATTCTTTGATAAAGGTGCTGATGTTTACATTCAGTTTTAGCCACATGCTTTCAGCTTTCCTCATCCCTTTCACATGGTAGCACGGGTGACAATTTTTAATTAGTTTTAACATAGTTGCCTTAGTTTTAAGTGTGGCTAAACATTTGGGACACACTGTTCAAAAGTGCCTTGTAACGTAAGGTGTGTACAACTTGTGTACAGCAGTGACCTGCAGAGACACCTCTGGGAATTTGAACAGAGACTGTTCACTCAGCTTGTCCCTGTAGTTATGGTGAGTGCATGTGCAATGGCAAGAAAAAGAGCCTGAGCTGTGGACACTTTTCCTTCAGGAGTCTGTCTTTAAGTTCCATAATGTGTCTAGATATTAGATTTCTAAAGTCACGCAAATTCAGTCCAGGCAGTGATCAACTGCTGTTGCAGGTTTCCTTAAGCATTGAGTAAAGCCATTAGCCTTCAAGGTATTTGCAGAGTAATTTCATGTACAGCTTCACATACTTGCAAAACTTTTGCCAGCAGTGCATTCTGAGTAATTTCATCCACATCTATATCTGGGCAAACCATTTGCTGAGGTATTTTCTGCCCATCTGTGAACATTCATCTGCAGTTTATGTGCCAGATGTGTGTTGGCAGCATACATGCTACCAAACCCAAGGATCCAGCACCATAATAGTAAGCTGTGTTGCAAATAGAGAAAACCTTTTCAATCTACATGATTCGTTTGCTAAATGAACGCGCTACATTTATATACAAAGAGCAAAAAAATTCCCCACTGCTCCCCTCTAAATGTGTGTCCCAAGGAAACCATTTTCACAGGTGCACGAGTCACAGCAAATGGGGAATCCTGTTGATTCTAGCTGGTCTGCCCTGGTGACATTTAAGTTCTTTTCCCATGACTTCACTATCCCAGTTGTTTCACAGCATACTGTGTGTTGTTTAACCCTGGCTCCTGTGCTGAGCATTTCCAAGCACCATTGTGGTATTGGATTCCCGTGATAGCACCGCTGAACCCACTCCCTTTTTTTTTTTTCCTTTTGGTCAGTGCAGGGGTTGAGGGGACAGCCCTGTAGAACCCTGATTTAGCACAGCCTCAGAGAAAAACTCTGTAACAGAGATTGAGGTAATGCAGCAAGATATATATATATCTATCTATCTAGGACAGGGTGTGGTGAGAAATTCTCTAAATGTTCAAGTTGTGTGGGAGGTCTGCATACAAATCCACTTAACAGTGGAGTTACTGTGAGGCATATTCTTCCCACACAGTGTATTGGAAGAACTGAGGAGGTGTATTTTAGGAGAGCATAAGATCTGCTAATAAAAGCCTAACCCACAGGCCTGCTAGGAGAGTCAGTTCATGCAGAGCCCTGTGCTCTTGTGGCTAAACTAAGTACCCTGTGTCTAAATTTAACTTTGATATCTTTATATTACCCATATCTGTGACTGCAGCAGACATTCCCTAGGGCAGCACTTAAGCTGGCGAGGCCCCCTCATGAGTAGGCATGAGACTTTGCTAATGAGTCCTGAAGCTTCTCGAATTCCTCCTCCACAAGCTGCTGGCTGTTGTGGGGTGTCAAAGGTCTGGCTGAAATGAGACTCCGGCTGAAAGGCAAATGCACTGCCCCAAGGATCAAAGGAATGCTTTGTATAGCCCGGGGAGCAGCTCGAGCACCACCGGAGTCTTTCTAATCCTCAGTTTCTGTAATCAGGGCTCCTTTAGTCTTTGTTTGCTCCAACAGCAGTACTCCCACATCCTGGGTGCGAGGGCTTTCCAAACATAGCTGCAGCCACCCCGGCTGAGCTGTCTGCAGCCAGAACTTCTGTGGTGTGTGGTGTGCTCCCGAGGTGTGAACTGCTCTCTCTGTCTTGGTAGACTAGAATTATGGTAGATACTACCCAGGAACCCTGCAGTAAATTTGGCCCTTGCTGAGGCAGGTGTGGTCCTGTTGCAGGGAGGTCTCTCTCCTTCTCACAGTCCTGTTCTTGTGTCACACAGCTTAAATTCAGTCTTTGTTTTCAGCAGTTCCATAGTCTCTCTCTATGCTCCCCCATTCTGATTTTTCTAGAGGAAGAATCTGTAGTTCAGGTTCCTGTAGCATAGCCTTTCCTGGGACGTGCCATGGAAATCACAGCAAATATGTAGGAGAAAGCACCTCTGGGGAACCAGTTTCTCTAGCCAGACGTACGTAGTGGTGGTGTCCACCCCTTGGACTGGGCTAATTCATGTCTATGTTATCCAACAAGACCATTTTTATGATTTACGGGCACTCATTTCGACGCGTTGAACTAAAATGGATTAAAAAATGCACTTATTACTTACATTTAAAACAGCTATTTTAGTCACAGTAGTTTAGTCATGGCTTATAACCACTTAGTCCTTCTCTGCACACCACCTTTAACCTCTGCTGCTTGTGTTTGTAATATGCGTAAAGCTGCTTTTCGTTTCATTGGAATTTAACAAGTTACTCATATAGGCATTTTTAAATTATGACCTGATTCCTTGAAGTCAGCTTACCTGGTGTTTTAAATATCAGCTCTAGCACTCCTTTTAGTGTATAAGACATTATCTCTATTTTAATTGTTAAACTTGTAATGCTGAACTTTGTACATGTTCCTGTTAATTGTATTTTCATGGTGAACGCTCTGCCCTGAGTTGAACAGATGATACGGGAACGCTGGCAATGCAAGCACCTTACTGTGTGTGAGGTGTCCAAAGGCAGAGGATGCTGTACATCACTGTCTGAGGTACAGCATGTGGCTGTGTAGGTACAACAATCAGAAAAAAAAGGTGTTTCCGAATGCAGAAGTGGGAGTCACTTTGCAGGCACAGCTGTTACGGGGAGCTGGGGCGTGGGTTTGCACGTGAGGTGTGTTGTGGCCATGCTTCATGAGACGCAGGCTTGGATGGCTTCTGGACCCCACTGGGTAGGAGTCTTTAGGTTATCCGTTCCTGTTTGATTCCATGCAGTGTGTGTTTAGCAGATTGCTCAGCTGTCGCCGGGAAGCCTCGGGGCTGGCTGCTGGGAGCTGCCGATAGCCCTCCCAGGGTGCTAATGTGGCACAGCTCAGCCTCCTCCTTCGGGGCTGTTCGAGGAGAACCTTTGCTTTGGCAATGACAGGCCCGGCCGGGGGGCTTTGCAGGGCTGGTGATGTGTGGAAATCTGCTGCATAATGAAGTCATAGAACTGAGATTCGCTCGGTAAAGGTAAACACGCAGCCAGGCTGGTTGAGGCTCTTCCGATGTAATTTTGTTTCTTGGGTGGAAACATTTCGATTTTATGGGATTTTATTGGTCAGTTTTTCTGTTTCTTTGCATGTTGTGGTAGGGCCAGGCAATACCTGTTCCCTCTACCCATAGTTTATAAATGGAAATTAGTGGAGAATTGGAAATAGGAGCACAGCTGCTTTTCCAGTGTGTATGAGAAGCAAATACTTGTCATAAATAGCTGTGTTTATTTGGCTTTATCCTGGCTGGTTTAGAATCTATTACTGTTACCTGACACTTGTTTTTCAATTTTCTGCAAAAAAACTGCACAACTGTGTTTTGGAGGTAAAATAGCACAGGGGAAAAAAAAAAAAAAGGTGATTTTATTGTCAGGTGATAGCATATAACTAACCCAAAACACAGCTGCAAGAAGAAATGACTAATTAAAAATTAGCTACTGGGGATAAGAAAAAGAATGAGTTCATCTGATGGCGAGAAATGGAAGGACAATTTCCTAAAATCGGGAAAGGAAAAGTAACAGTACTTCAGCATAAAATGAGGTGAGTGCAGGAACAGCACAGTCAAAACAAACAGTGATGCATGAAAAGGAACGTCAGGCTGAGCAATACCACACACAGATGTGTCAGTCTGACTGGTCTTTTTACCTTGCTTTGTAATGAAGAGCTGGGCAGCTTGGGGGTAAGGGATTAAAACTCAATTTTTTGTCACTGGCTTTCAAGCCCAGTCGGTGGTGACTAATATTTGTGACAGCTGTGATGGCAGCCTTTGGATTTTTCTGAAATTATTGTGTGATATCCCAGCTATTACCTGACAGAAACCCCTTAAATGTTGGTCCCAGTGAAGAGGGAAATTAAATGCAGTGTCCTTTGAAAGATGTAGCCCAGAATGAGAAATACCTTGAAAGTCTGGGTTTGTGTGTGCAGTAACTTAGAGCAGCAGAGTCATCCTAAAACAGCTTCCAACAGTCGGGGCTTTAACGTGTGTCCTGTCTTATGCTACTGATTGGTCATTAAGGTAAGAGAATCAGAGCAATGTAACATCCTAAGCTCAGACTGGCAGGTGTTGGGTTGCCTGGGTGCTTCCAGAGTCTTACAAGAGCCTGAATTTACTTGCTGCAGCTGCTACTGCTGAGGCAGCTCCTGTTGTAGGGTGGAGAAAAACCCTCTGTAGGCAGCAAACACAGGGAGGCTGAACCTGTGACGTTGCCACGACAGCTCAGGCTTGTACAGACACACGGCCAGGGAAGGGAGACAAGAGGCTGATTTGAATGATGTGGATTAAGGTGAGCTTGGAAAAGAAAATGAAAGTTTTAAGTAGAGATCTATGGACTGTACTTGCAAATTCACAGACGGTGTAGTGTTCTTTGTCAGCCTTTCTAGATATGTAACAATTCATGAAGCACTGTTGGAACAATGGAGTCACTGCAACCTCTCAACATTTTCTGTTTTAAAAAAAAGAAGGTGCAGAACGGCCTGAGACTGGATTTTCTTAAGCATGAGTGTTGCTGAAGCCAAATAAACACTCAAGGCCCTAATAGGATTTTGAGTAGAAAATCTGAACTAGAATAGGTTCATTAGACAGTTAGATTTGATAAATTTCTGGACAGCAGTATCTACCTTGGATTTCATCTAAGTATCATGCTGCATTTTATTGCCAGGTGCTATTTCCTCTAAAAGTGTTCTCTAATTAGCTGGTCAGAACAAACTACGTGATCCCAACTTGGTGTTGAAAGTTTGTGTTGGGCTTTACGTCTGTACAGTATGTGTTGGGTTTATCTTTAACTCAGATTTATCTTCACAAGTGTGGATCTGTGAGACCAAGTGGTTGCTTTCAAGGAAAAGTCCTGTTGTGGGACCTTTTATTATTCACTTAATTTTTCAATGCCTAAACACACCTATATATGCTTGTGACTAATAAGATGTTTTCTGGGAGGTTATTTGATTATTTATATTAGTTTACTATCCAGAGAAATCACTGTATTCCTGGTAAGTGTGCCATTTCCCTTCACAATCCATGTAAAACCAATTAGCAGAAAACACACCAGTAGAACAATGGGAACAGACATGTTTCCAGGGGGCAGTGTGAAGATAGATCTCCATAATATTGCTTCCATGGGAAGGAGGTTTTTGGAAAAGAATAAGTATGTGAGTGAGAATAATGATGGAAGATTAGGAAGAACTTTAGGATGTCCCTTGAGAGAGGATAAGAGATAAGGAGTGTTACAGGGAGGAAAGAAACGCATCCATTGCAGAGAAAACTGGCAGTTAGGAAGAGATAGCAAAGTGAGATTTGCAGTATGTAAGTGGGCTTAGAGGAGTAAAGGACAAGGTGAACTGTAGAGAAGAGTTCCTGGAAATAAAGACAGATTTCAGTCTGGATAGCACCTGCTTTCCAAACCTCAGGAGTCTGATGTTCAAAAGCTGCAAATGACTGAGGTTGCTACATATCAAAACTGATCCACGCTAACCATATTAAATGGTGTGTTGAAAGTCACTTCAAGAGTACTCTAAATGAGCTAAAAGATTAAAGGAGACCTGTTGGTTGGATCCTTAAATCTGGGAACTATTTGTAGTTCTGAAACGAGTTATGTTTGGGACCCTGAGCTTCTAACTGGCTTACAGCTACTTGTCATGCAGGAAGACGGTGTTGTGCCTCCCCTTCTCTGACTGCAAGAAAGTGCTTTAGTTTGTTTCTTCGAAGATGGGGCCTGGAATGACCTCTACATACACCTGACCTTGTCAGACTGAGAGACCCCGCACTGCCCTCACCACGCCCCTCCATGCATTCTCCCTAAATCTCTGTGTATGGGCTGAGAAAACTGCTTGGAGCTGAGTGCTAAATGCAGGATGTTTGAAAGGATGTGCAGGAGAGCAGGTTTATCTTCCATCTTCTGCCTTAAGCAGTGCACTTATCCGGAAGCTCTGACAGCCATTCATTATTCATCAGCTGTCTTTCTCCCTGCCTTGCCGAGCACAGTTGTGATGTGGAAGAGCAGCCTCGTGGAGATGGATACTAGATTATGAAAGGGCATTATCTGCTCCAGTAAAGGTCTGCTTTCCAGGGCTCCTGGCATAACTAAGCAAAAAACAACAACAAAAAAGCAAATGTGGGACATAGTGTTATACCTGAGAAAATTAGGGTATTAATGCAACGAGTAACTCATTCCTGTAGAACTAAATCCAAGGCAGATTTGGCTAAGGCATTCTAACGTGGATGAGCTTTCACTGAGGTTTGGAAATGTGCCTTAAATGCACGGAGCAGCAGGAGTTCCAACCTGTTCCAGCCGGAGCTGGGTGGCTCTTGGAGCACCGTGTGGCTGTGGAGCAGGTGGGCTGTCAGCTGCTGGCTTTGTGCAGTGGGGGTGGCAGATCAGGGCATTTGCAAGGGCCACTTGTCTACTGTTCATCTTAAAGTTAGAGAAATAGCTAGCCAGCTTTCACCCCAGAGTGCCTACCTGAAAATGCCTTTTTGGAACAGAAAATGAAGGAATTATGGCTGGATCCTTTGGCTTATATGTAAAGTAAACACTTGAGAGGTTACCCCATGTAGACCAGATAAGATTCTGCCTTACAAAGCAATCTATTCCAGCTTCTCTAGTTGCCTGCAGGGGCAGGCATAGCATGTCAAGACCTTCTACCCTGTGTTCTGTGTGGAGGGCTTTAAACACAAAACTGTAGAATACTGATTGTGCTGTGTGTGTAATTTACCTTGTTTGCCTCAGGCATCAGATACCCCACGTGCAGATCGATGATTGAAGCAGCTGATAGTCGTACAGGAGATTGGAAGAGCTGTAGGATGTACAATACACTGAAACAATTCTGACTTAAGTTTTCAGCCTTGAAGCAAGAGGGCACCCAGTCTGTGATTAGTTACAGAACGAGTGCTGTCAGTCCCAGTGTTTGGAGTCCATGTCACAGAGCTTTGTGGCATGAACTGTGTGATTAATATTGAGCTCTCCTGATGGCCTGAGAGCTTCCCACCACCCCTGCAAACAACGTCCAGCCGCAGTGCAGAAATTCATCGGTGTTTGAATGTGACTGGGATGAAAATAACGCCATAAAGTAAAACAGCAAGACCAGGGATTAAGGTCCAAATCTTGCCTTTTTTAGGGGTGCATTGAGACCTTGCATGAGAGCAAATGATGTCTCTGGATAATGTTCAAGCAGAATTGAATTTTTTGATTATATAATCAACTCAGCCTTTAAGAGCTGTAACCATCTGCTAAAATATGTGTTTTATGAGAAAGCAACTGCATAAGGAGGCTTGAGAATATTTTAAAGCAAGGGTTTTTATCTTTTTTTAGCTGACCTGTTATTATAATGATGCCTCCTTTGAGAGACCTTGTAGGCAAGGCTGTGAACAATAGACTTCTCAGCTACCAGTGCAGCATCCAGCTCAACCTCCATTTCTGGGACAATGGACAAGAACAGTACGAAGTAGTGATCAGCTTGCCAATTGTTGTGGGTCGTAAATAACTCCTTGTTCTGTCCTCAGCTTTGCTGATCTTACCTGGCTGCACGATACTATACCAAAAGCAATTTAAACGGTTACTTTTTTAAAATACCTAATATCTGAATCAGACTCTAGGATGCCAGCAAAGCTATTTCACAAGGAAGGATGCTCCTTTCTTTTGTGCTGCTCGAACCTCATCACCCTGCTGTGATGCTTAATGAAATCGTTGTGCAAACTGTGAATGCTGATTTTTATAAGCCGAGCACCACAAACGGTTGCTGTGCTTTCAATCAGCTGTGAGCTGACAGGAACCTTGTCACACTTTCCAAGCAGGTGTTAATATAGGGTATTTATATTCATAAACATTAATATGCTAAAGCTGTCCACTGAATTAAAGGAAACTCCTTGTCCAAGGCTGCCTGAATGGGATGGCCTCACAGGAGGACAAGGTTTTAGGACAGCTGAAGGGATCTGTACTTTGATTTAGATGCTTTGTTCACATATTGTGGTCAGAGTGTTTTAGGGACAGAAAAAATTCAGTCTAAGAAACAAGCAAGGAGGGCCTGGAGAGCTTGGAAGGACTTCAGGAGAAGGTTATTTTTGCAGATCTAGGATAATAGTGGACATGTGCAGCGTACTTTTCTTGGACTGTAGCATATGTGTCCAGTGAGGGTGAGGTGGCAATCAAGAGTAGCATCCAAGAAAGCAAAATGCTGGGTATGGGTAGAAGATATTAGTGGGATGCCACTCACAGCAGACAGTGAGACAGCCTGAGAATGAGCTGAAGAGGCAATGTCTGGATGGTGCTCAGCTGCTGAAAAAAGCCGAGTGCTTCAAAGTTCTGGTTCTGAGATAGCCTAGCATTAGGAGAGGTGCTCCATCAAATTCAGGAGCTGCCAGTTTATAGCAACAAGTTTAGATTTAAGAGCAAGATATTCAAGGCAAACTTAGATGACCGAGCTGGAAGGAGGCTGTTTGCTGTCCAGGTGAGGGGCTGCAACCTGGATTTCTCGGGTCGAGTGTGCTCTGCAGGAGAGCTCTTGGAAGAAAGTAAAAATTTTACTGAAGTAGGAGACCATTTGTGATTTTAAACCAAGCATCAAGTTCCCCACCAGGTGCACTTGCCTTGCAGATCAGAACTGCAGAAGAGCTGATGGGTTCCCAGCTGTTTGTGTGATAACAGCCTGTGGTTCTTTGCTTACAGGGCAAGCATAATTTAAGATCTAGAAACCGATCCTTGCCCTCTTTGCAATAAAACTCTGGGTGTGTTTGGCAGAAGCCGACAGCCAGTCCTGCACGCACTTGTCAGGTTGCTGCTTAATGACCTTTGCAGGGACTGTGACTGAGTGCTCTTTAAAGGCAGGTTGCACTCCCTGCTTTTGAGCAGGAATCAGAGCCAGCTGAAATAAAGGCAGATAACCTGATTGGAGCTTTGGATCGGGCACCCTCTGCCATCCCAGATGGTGTGGGGGAGAAATAGAGGCAAACTGAGACTTTTGAGCAGCTTTTCACATTTCTTTCTTGAAGATGCTAGGGAATAATGACAGTCTAAGCCAGCTCCTCTTTCTGCTTGATGTGGATTTAAAAAGAGCTCATTACTAATGCACTTTTGTGTTTAATGGACTGTGCAAAACTTCTTTTTAGTCTCAAAATCTGCCTATCCAAAGGTAGAGACTGCATTCTCTAGTTCCAGGAGACAACAACTTCAGAGCAAAGAGGGGAACTCTGCAGATACCAGAATACCTGAACAGTTTACTCTGATCTGCAGAAGAACTCGAGTTGATTCAGTATTTAATTTATAAGTCTAATTTGTCATACACTGATAGCAAAGTTTATTAAGAGTGCCAGTAGTTAATCTTAGGAAATTTACAATCTGTTGAGCGTAAAAAAGTTGTAGCACTGATATTTTCAGTGCACCTGAAAATCCTGTGTCCTTGGGAGATACTGGGACTTTACAATGGTGAAGCCATAAAATTAGGTATAGTATATCCAGGCCAGTGATGTTACATCTTTCTGGATCTCATGAGTCAAAGAGTTGAAGTCAAATATTTAGAATAAGGTTTATATTTTATCATTATATTTGATCACAGTGACTGCCCTTTGTAGAATGGCAGAAGAGTCCCTGCACTTTTTTTAATAGTAAAAAAAGGCAAATGGAAATATATTAAAAAAACCCTGAAATTGCAATATATAAAATATATATTTGAGATTTTTCCAACCCAACAAATTCAGCTTTTAATATTTCAAATGAAGTGCATAAACATCCTGCAAAACTGATATTGATAAATATATTAAAGTCAACAGGTAGTTTAGTCACAAACATTTTGATTAATTTTTCAGAAACATGCTTGTGCAGTGGCAAGAACACCTCCCATTCCTGAACAGTCATAGAAAATTAAAGTATCTTCTTTGATTGTTTACCCAAAGTTTGTCTATGTGTATTAAAAATTCAGTATGGTGAAGTCACAGTACAAAAACAATTTGAATTTTTTATAGCCTGCATAAAAGCCTTCTGCAGTTTGTGCTTGACTAGTGTTGCATGAGGCATGAACTGAAATCCAGCTGTGACTGTTCTGATTTTCATTCATGTTAATTCAACTCAACAAGAAGCAAACCTTCACTGTCTGTCAGTCTGTCCCGTCAATCCCGTTGCAGCACACAAGGCAAGCACCACCTGTGCAAAGGTTCCAGGTAAGTGCATGTCATACCCCTAAAAACCTGCAGCCCCAAGAACAGCAGCAGACAGGTGGTCATTTAAACCACTGCAAGCAACTGCCAGAAGAGGAAAATGCTTAATGGTTGCAGCGAATAGTTTGAGTCTGTCTGTATTTGAAATTTAGCAAGGTAGGAACAGATCATGCCATTACGCAGCTTTGGCTCTATAATTCCCCTGGTAGCTGAGAAAATGGCCAGATGAAGAAAGGACAATCATGGAATCATTTAGGTTGGAATAGCCACTCTGCCCCCAGCCTGTAACGCTGCGTGGGGTTGTTGAGACCCAAGTGCAGGACCCAGCACTTCACCTTGTTGAACCTCATGCCACTGACCTTGGCCTATTGATCCAGCCTGCCCAGATCCCTCTGCAGAGTCTTCCTGCCCTCCAGCAGATCAACACTCCCACCCAACCTGATGTCATCTGCAGACTGACTGCCCTTGATCTCCTTGCCTGGATGGTGGACAGAGATGTTACCACAGAATTGGCCCCAGCATTGAGCCCGGGGTGTCTCACTGGTGACAGGTCCCACCTGAGTGTAACTCCAGTCACCACTGTCTGGGCCTGGCCATCCAGACAGATTTTTACCCAGTGGAGAGTGGTCTTGTGCAGGCTGTGCCAGCTTCTCCAGGAGAATGCTGTGGGACATAGTATCAAACCTTTGCTGAAGTCCAAGTAGACACGCCCACAGCCTTTTCCTCATCCACTAAATGGGTCATCTTGTCATGGAAGCAGATGAGGTTGGTCAAGCAGGACCTGCCTTTCATGAATCTGTGCTGTCTGGGCCTGATCCCCTTTTGTCCTGTAGGTGACAGCACCCAGGATGGTCTGCTCTGTGACCTTCCCCAGCACCAAGGTCAGGCTGTCACCCCTGCAGTTCTCTGGGTCCTTCCGACCCTTCTTGTAGATGAGCATCGTATTTGTTGACCTCCAGTCAACTGGGACCTCCCCAGTTAGCCAGGACTGCTGGTAAATGATTGGATATGGCTTGCCTGTGCTTTAATTTCATGCACTATAAGCACAGTCTGCTTGAAGGGAGCAGTGCCCTATTTTCCTCTCTGGAAAGGCATTCATCAGGAGACTGCAAGGAGCATCTCTGTCAGTATGGGCTGCACTTCCTGCTCAGCCATGCAATCAGTTCCTGATCTCCTAACACTGGCATTTAGGGGGAAAACACCAAAACTGTACCAATTAAATATTGCAACACTCAAGTGTTTGGCTTTACTGCCTTTCCATGTCCTCTATAGGTGCAGGTTGACTGTAGATGCCACTGAGTCAGGCTTCCATGGGCCTATTTAGATTTTTTTCTCTTTTTCTCTTAGAACATCAGTCTTGTGATACTTCAATGTTTCTGTTTAGGACTAAGCATAAATAGGAGGTTGTGTAACAGAAAACAGAACATTCACACCTCAGAAAGATAGGGCTGGAGCTGTGTTTGATTAGGGATATACAGAACCTGTCATTTCAGTGGACTGAATGTTGATTTGAAAGCAAATCTCAGTTATCTTAATGTTGACAGTCACTAAGGTCACAACATAATTTATCATTAGAGAGTGCCTGTTTTTTGTAATCATGGTATTTGTCCTGAAGGACTTGGAAAAACATCTTTACTTAGCAATTCCTTTATCTCAGAAATTATAATCTCTTGCTGAAATTGCTTTCCTAAGAGAAATATCTTTTTGTTTTCTGCTGGTCACTGTTTTTGCTTTCTCCTCTTAGTTGGGATCCTTTAGTGTCCTGTTGGATGAAATTAGTTTGCTTGAGGAAATTCCAGCCAGCCCCCAGAACTTGTATTCTGGGTCAGCTTCCAGCTTTGTTTCCTCTTTATACACTGAAAATGCTGTCATTAAAAACCAACTTGTGACAAAGTTGAACCCGTTCAAGGAGGCTTTAGCATTTGACACATATTGCTACCTATGAAGAAACTTGGAATGGGACTTCTTAAAGAAGCAGAAATGCAGTCCCTGATAGTGCAGTCTTTGCTTGTATCAGCTTCTCCAGATGCTCCCTGTGTGACTGAGGGAAGAACCTGGGGCATTTGTATTCCTGCCCTTGATGTTATGTGTCTGTTTGCGGAGAAAGATAAAAGTGTGTCACCCAAAACAAAGCAGAAGCTCAAACTCACCTCTGCAAGGCTATTTAATGTGTATTTTACATATGCATTATTTGACATATAGACCTTCAGAGCAAGTAAACTTCCACTTACTCAGATCGCCAGGATGTGAGAGCATGTTTATCATCACAGGGGAGGACTGTCCAAGAGAGCACTAATGTCTCTGACAGTTGGGATCAGTGTTCACTAGTCCAGAATCCTGTGTGATCTTGGATGTATTGCTGTGATTGTCACGGGTGACTGAGTGAAACTGTGAAGATGGTACTAGAGAGAGGGAGCAATGAGAATGAAGTACCTTCAACCATATGTCCTTTGCTATATATAGTGTGTGTGTATGTGTATAAATATACAGGGAGGAAGTGTTTTAAATTAAATCAGAAAAGTAGTTATAAACCTTTTTTTTTTTCAAAATCTTTGATAAATCTTTCCAGTGAATTTCAGGTTGAAATTTTTTTTTTTTTTCATTTATGACATCATCCAGTTTCTAGTAAAAGAAAACAATGGAAAGGAAGACTGCAAAAACAGAGAGAAAAAATAACCAACTACACTGAATGTAAATTTAAACAGCTTCAGAAAGCACAATGGTTTTTGAAAAACATGGAGTTTTCAACCAGACTGTGTGATTAAAAACTGGGTCAATCATTTTTTTCATTAAAAATGCAGACATTTGGGTTAGTTCTTATTTTAGCACCAAGCGTGTAAATATGCCATTAAGAAACACTTTCAGTCTAGCATCTGAATTTCAAGAAATGGTACTACTTTCCTGTAATCTGTGGTGAAAATCTTGTGACTCAGTTTTTTCTCAGGCATCAGTGACATATTTGTACCATTGAATTCCTGGACTGGCAGATACCATGGAAAGCACAGAAAAAATGCTTAGCTCTTCAACAGATGCAGTTTAAATGTGTGACCTTTTCACAGATCTTTTAAAGATTTAAATTTTTTTTTTCCCCAACAAAGTTATAAACAGTAATAAAAATATTTATGGTTGGCTACTGATATTTTTAAGAGCCTGTTTGAGTTGAGGAGGAAGCAGCTTCTCATTGACTCACTCTCAGAAGGCTCTTCAGCTTGCATGTTCAGCAGTCAGGGTTGAATCCTCTGCTGTTGATGACCTCCAGTTATTGAGGAGACAGCGTTGTGGTTTCACAACCAGGGGAGTCCCTTAAGGCCACTCATACTGCTGAATGAAACACAGTGTTGTCTAAGGCATGGCTTCTCTTATCACCTCTCCCAGCATTTGGCAATTGGTAATTTTAGCCCTAAAGTGCTGAGTTTTGCATTTTGATGTGAAAAAAAGAACATGTTTACTGATATTCTTCTGCTGGTTCTGGGTTCCAGGCACATGAAGGTGTGCTTCCATCTCCAAAATAAGAACAACGCGTCAATTTACAACCATTTCTTCGTTTTGCCTTGAACTCCTAATAAGCTGTAAAAAAGTTCTAGCAAAATGCTTTTATGCAATTTGAAACCTGTAAAAAAGAAATGCATTTTAGAATGTATTTGCTATTAGTCTGTCTTTCTACTGTTTACTGAGGATGTCTCCAAGATCTGGACCTTGGAAGTGAAGAACAGGATGTGGTAGTGCTCAGTTTTGTTACTGCCTTTCACAGAGCACTTCAGAGTTATTGTAAGGACTGGCAAACAAACCTTCCTTCATCTCCTTACTCGGTGCTGCATCATCTCCCCTCTAGTTCAGGGTGGAACTTGCATTTGTCTCTAACTTTTAGTTCCCAAGTTTTGTCTTCGTTCATCCCATCATTTCTCACACAGTGAATTGCAATCTTCAAGGGACACTGAAATTAGTAAGGGTCTTGACACTGTGAAAAATGTAGAAGTGAAAAATGTGTGTGTGGTGAGTAGAAAAGCTTTAGTCCAACAGTGTCCCCAGCAGCAGCTCAGTCCTTTATTTGTACTGATCACCAGCTCTTTGTGGGAAAGGTGAGGGGCTGCCAGTGGCGCAGTTTGACTGTTCCTTAGTGGGTGTGTGTGCCCAAGTACAAAGGTACACCAGGGTCATGTTTCTGAAGATGGGGGCAGCGCAACCAGGCTGCTTTCCTGTCCCCTGCCATCCTGGGTCAGGCCCTGCTGTTTCCTGGGATGTTTGCAGTGAGGCTTCTACCAGTGTTTCTTCATTTGAACACTTCTAGCTAAGCTTTTCTGAGATACAGTAGTGATGAACTTCCTAGACCTAATGACATCCTGTGTGAAAGCATTTGGCAATGAGAAAATATTTGGAAGAAATGGGTCAAAGGGGAAGTTTCACATGTCAGTCAATCCAAACATTTTGAGCTGAGGCTGAGCTGGGTAATACCTCTTACATGCCATCCTAAATTTATATGTAGGCCTGGAACAGTATCTTCATTAGAGGCAGTGAGAGGTATTGGCCATTAAAAAGTAATACTATATTGCACTAGAAAAGGATGAATGAGGAGCCTCAGGTTTAAATGGGAATAGATGAACTTCTCTTTTTATTTACAGCACTGTAATTACAGAAAGCAACTTTTTCCAAAGAGTTATAGAACTTCTGCCTGTTCTTTTACCATTCTGACCATCGACTGGCCACTGTGCTCCCTGTGTAGTTGCTGTGCTGTAGTGTACAACTGATGGCCATTCCAGGACGGTAGTTGCAAGGAAGATAAACTTTTCTCAAAAGTCTTCTCTGCTCTCATGAAACTCCTCAATCCACAGACAGAAAGCAGAGAAACAGAAAAGTATGTTCTAAGCTCAGTATGTTTTAAATTTTATGCTCACGTTTTTTAACCTGTTAGGAGTTATTTCATCGAGTTCTTTATCAGAGGAAATTAGTTCTGCGAGGGGATCAGTGATGGACTTGGAAACTGTGCTGTGGGGATAGTGCTTTAGTAACTTCCATAAACACTGTTCTTAAAGGAGAGATTTTTGAAGCCATGCACATTGAAGCCAAACCTGCTGTGCAGCATTGAAAACAATTCTCAAAACCATGTTTCTGCTTCAGGCATCAGAATTTTCTAGGCCCACTCCCTCTCCAGTCTAACTGCAGCAAATAACCATTAGGTTGAATCTTTACCCTGATGTTTTTACAGGAACAAGCTTCTTCCAGATTCTTAACCTGGCATAACAGATCAGAATATAATAATTGGTGCTGGGGCATGTCGCACCAAGGCAATTACAGCACTGAGTCATTGCAGTGGCAAGTCTTGCACTGTGATGAATAGAAATAATATTCTGCAAAATGTGAGCCCTTCAGATTTAGCACAAAGAATGTGTCTGGGAAACAGCCATTCTTCTGTTGCTGCCAGTTTGGAACCTATTTTAAAGGGGATGTAAGTTTTTGTGTATCAACTGTGGAACAAGTTTAAGCAGGAAAAACAACACTAGTGGTTTTTCTCCATATCCAAGCTAATCAAATGATACTCTGGCAAATCTAGAAATCCTATTTCCTGTTTGGCTTCTCTCCAATGTTATTTCCAAGGACAGATGTGAGTGAGTCAGTAAAAATGAAGGAGTAACTATTCTAATAGACTGGAGTCACATGACACCAAAGCACTCTCAGAAAATCAATCCTCTTATTTAAACAAGGGACATAAAAAGTTCTGTCCATTAGCCTGGCAAACAGCACAGCAGCACTCTTTTCTGAATGGCAGCTACAGGTGTATTGGGACTCCTTATTCTGAGGTCCAGATGCCCAGATCTGGTAGGTAATCTGTAGCCTTCTCACTGGCTCCTCCTCCTCCTTCAAACTGCTTTTGGAACTGATTGACTGAGTACTCTGCAGTTCACCTGCAGCCTGCCTGGTTCTGCTCTAGATTTCTGAGTAGAACAATACTGTTACAAAGTCAGACTAAGGCAACTGTGTGCTGTCCCAGAGCTCAAGATGTCCTAAAGCACTGACTTGTAACAACAACTGATGGGGAGAAAAAACTTAGAAAATACTCTGAAAGCAAATATGGCAGATGAGTAACAAGAAGTAGATCTAACATTGAGAGAAAATGTTCTGAAATATTGCAATAAACAGCCTTCTTCAAAAGACTAATTCCTCGAGAGCTGGGATTTATGTAAGACAGAGTATAAAAACTCTTCTTCAGTTTTGTGTCTGGGAAACCAGAATCCAGGAAACCAGATCAGCGGCTCAGAGCTGCCTTGGACTTTGCCCTCTGTGTGAGCTCTGCCTGGCTGGAGGTGTCCAGGGCTCGTTTCCTCTTCAGAATTGTCTGTGAATTGAAGACATCCCTCTGGTTTTAGCCTGTGCTCAGGCTTGTGCAGGGAAGTGTTGAGTGGAACGATTTTAAGTTAGGGCAGCTGCTGCACACATGTCCAGAACGTATCTAGCTGGTGGTGGTGGTTCCCAGTCCCCTGAAATCCATTTGTGGACTGTAACGTGGGCTGTTCATAACTCTGCAGTTTGGTCCAGGCCACTGGGAAAATGTCAGAAGCACCTCGTTTTGGAGGGCTTTTGTGAGTGTCCATGTTGCTGCCATTCATTCCTCTGAGAGCAAATATTCTCCAGGTGGTTTTGGGGCAGTAGGCACAGGAAGTGAACAGTGAGAAAATGGGTAAGGCCCGTTGCTTTGCTGCTGCTGCAGGTAGTTCCAGAAGTGTCCTGCTATGGAAAGAGTCCGAGAGGAACAGCATAATTTGAGCCCAAGGTCTGTGGAGAGCCTGTTTTCTAACCTGTGCACATCCAGCCATCTGTGCTGACTCTGGTGCCTTGAAGTTCTCCCATGAAGTCAGTTCTGAACACGTGTCCATCTGGGCCTGCAGCACAGCAGTTTGCAGCTCACATGATAAAACACAGCCCATCTGCACTTCTTGCCTCTCTCCCTCACCCTTGGCAGGACTGTTGTCCTTGGCTCTGTGCTGCAAGTGCTGGTTTACACAGGTCACTGGGATTTGGTCTCCTGGAGTTTAGAGGCTCTTGGCTCGCGGCAGGGCTGAGGGGGTTACCTCACACTCCTCTGATAACGGCAGTATTTCCTAGGCCGTGTGGATTTTCTCATCTCTTGGAAGCTGTGAGTCAGAATGCTCAGGGAGTCAGCTGCCTCTGTGTCCCAGGGAGATCTTGGCTGAATGTTAATGTTCTACCATTAGGTCAGTTTAGTCAGGTTGGTTTTTTAATTTTTTTTTTTTGTAGAAAACTAGAAAATTCTTATTCCACAGGGCTTTTCCTGCCTTTTATGCAGTAACTGTAAATCTCTGGCAAATCAGTGAGAAGAATTCTGCCCTAAACCAGATGTTATTTCTCCCTCAGAGGGGCTTTGAAGTCTTTTTTGAATCAGTCTTTTGTCTGATTTGATGGCAGTTGTCTGATTTGATGGCATTTGTCTGATTTGATGGCTCCTGTGGGCTCCAGACAGACAGACACCGCTGGGTGGGGATACTGGTTATTGCTTGGCACTGGCATCTTCACGCTGCAAAGCTCAGATTGGGTGGGAGCTCTGCTCCAGTAGGACCTAAAAACACTTGATAAAAATCTCTCTAAATGAGTGAGGTGAAAATATGGTGTCCTCGTGGTCAGTAGGTGCTTTGAGCAGTAGGAAATCAAGAGCCACTCACAAGCTGCTGTATTATCTGAGCAGTGGTGGTAGGATTTGTCTTAACAATTGGTGGTTGAGTAGCTGTTCTGTCAGGAACACCCACATGTATAAATTTCTTTATCCTTGCTGTATTGCTACACTGTTACCTGAAATAAATGCATTATTGGAAAAAGGAAAAAGGAAAAAACAAAGGCAGCATATAGTTTTATACTGTCTGGGAAATGAACTTGTATATTCAGTATTGAGTCTCTGAAGACTTAAACTGGTACTGTAGGGCACAGGCTCAGAGAATTTTGTTCTTGAACTCTGAATCCTGTTTAAAGTCCTCACCATTAATTTGGCTGAAGAATTTGAATTTGGGCTTCAATTCCAGAAATAACTTTTTCCTACCTTTTTTTTTTTCTTCTTCTTCTTTATAGCTTCAAGAAAGTTGTAAAAGTCTGATGATGGAATTGTTTGGGAACACAATATTTCCTTCCTGACTGGTGCAGTTCTTGATATCCCTCAAAGCTCCCAGCTTGGCGAGTGCCACAGAACGCTCTTGGCTTTCACCTGGTAAAGGTGTGGGGCATGTAGTGATCTGTGTGCAAAATGGAGAGATCAGCCTTCCAGTGACAGTGGCATCAGAAAGAATTCAGAGAAGCACACAGCTGTGCACTCCTTCAGCTGACTTCAATAGCTTCTGTGTGGGGCTGATGCATATTGTTGAATTCTTCAACTTTTAAACTCCGTTTTAATGTTTATGCACCTGACTAACGTCACTGGCACCACGGAACGCTGCACATGTGAATTGCAAGGCTTGTATTAACTGTGCAGAGACATTCTCTAATTTTTTAGCTACATGAAATGTCAGTGGAATAAAACTATTGTGTAAGTTGAGCTGAAAAAGCAACAAGCAGAGGCTGAAAAGGTTCATTTTTCTTATGAGTATATCTTTCTGAGGGGATGGAAAAGTAGTGCACAAATCAGATTTTAACAAGACTAATAGTAAATTAGTTTTTCTTGAAACAAGGGCAAACAGAGCTCTTCTGCTACCGTAATACAGTGGAAAAAGAAATAGTGAAAACAGCTCCTCCCCCTAAAATACTGGCAGTTTCTCCCATTCAGCAAGGAAAACATTCTTCCAATGACAGGATTTTGAAAGCACTGATGTTTCTGATTTTATTATTTTGTTTATAAAGCCAGTAAGAGTTTCTTCTGTGGTCGATTGTAAGGTATCATAATTCCTGTCTCTCTAGGAGCTTAGATTTCTTTCTGTGCACTTACATTCCACTATTCCTGCTAATGTGCTGTGAGGAAGAATTCCATTACCCAGCTCTGCTGTGCAGCTGGGACTTCCTGGAGGTTTGCATTTCTAAGGCTTTCCCCATCATACCTTGCAGCAAATAAATCCTGCAGGTCACACACTGCAGAGAGCACGTGGGGTTTGGGGTGGGGGAGGAATTGCTGTGTGTGCCCCAGCACTGTTCGGTTCTGAACACATTCCAGTGACCTCACTGACGTCTCAGAATGTATCCTTGGGAACACTGCTATGTAGTGGGAGGAAAACGAGGTACTGTTAGCAAACTGATAATTGAAACTAATAAAAGCCTTAAGCAAATGCATAAAACTCTTCCCAATCATGATATTTATGCGCCCAAACTGTTACAGGGATATTTATAGGTTTGATAGAGATACAAAACATATGGTATCTTTATCCGGAAATATTCTTTCAATTATACCCTGCATGGATCTCATAAACATCCCTCTTTCATCTAAAAATTCTTCAGTACATTAGGTAAGAAACATCATTCCGTTTTGCAGAGGGATGTGGTAAACAAGCATCTTGTTCTAACAGATGTTGAAGTGTCTTACAGATTTCAACCAGCAAAAGGAATATTCTATAAGTTTTGGTTTGGCAGCTCAAAGTACTGCAGCTGTTGGGCCACACATAATGTATTTGCTCATCTATTTGTTATATTGGAGATTGTGTAGCATCAGCATATTTTTTTTCCGGTTCTCATCTGTTAAAGCATAAGCGTCTTAATATCTGCCCTTTTTTCAGTATGATAAACTCTCCTGCTTTGCAAATGTAACAGGATCATACCTTAATGCTCCTCTAATATCTCTCTGTAAGGAATTTCTGGGAGCACCTTCTCCAGCTTTTCAGTCTCCGGAAACTGTTCTTAATAGGAACGAGGTTGGCCCCTTCACTGTGCGCTGCTGTTACAGAGCAATCCAGCACCAGCTGGCAAAAGGCCTTCCAGAATCTGCAACTCAGCTTTGACCTAAGCCTGCCAGGACGGAAGAGACTAAAGAATAGCTGTGAAAGTCCAGTCAAACAGCAGTTTTAGTGAGGCCTGGTCCCAGCCAGGGCAGCTGTTGTCTCTGTCCCTGCCTCTCCTGGAAGGGGGGATTAGCAGTGGCTCACATCTGTCCCTTGGTTGGGACTGGGGAGTATTGTGGAACCTCTTTGCCGAGGTGGTGGTTTCCTGAGATGGGATTCGTAAGCCTTGTGCTGCTTGTGCTCTGCACGGGTGAGCAGACCTGGGGTTTTTTATCACTTTTTTTGTTTTCTTTTTTGAGCACCTTGATGGATCTTGGAAAATTTTACCTTGTCTGAGGTAGTGTGTCTGCAAGGGTTTCCTGGAGGCCAGGTTGTCTCTGTACCTGTATTGTTCCTACCTTGATCTTGTAGGAGCAGCATTGTGACACTGCACACACCATGTTGGAGCTGTTTAATGCAAGCCTTGACTTTGCAGCTCGAAGCTGGAAGAGATGTTTTTGATGAGTCCCTTACGTGCATTGTTGTCAATGTCACTGCAGATATTGCTTTTCCTGAAGGAAAGGTCCCCTCCAGCCTTGCTTGCCGTGACTGCAGCTTGATTACATTAGTCCCTGTTTTGGTAGATCATGTTAAATCAGAATTCCTGAGTTTGGTTATCTTATCTGTAAACTGTATTGGCCTTGTTGGTTGCTGTTACTTAGGATGGTTTGTAGGAAGATGTCAGCCCATGGGATGGCTAATGAAAGTTGCTTTGGTGTTTGCCCCAAGCTCTAAAGTCCTTTTATAAAACTTTCCTTTCCACATTTTCTGTTGGTTGTGGGTTTTTTTTGTTTGTTTTGTTTTGGTTTTGTTTTTATTTTTTGTTGTTGTTGTTTTGTTTGTTGTTGTTTTTCTTTTTTTCTTTTTTTTCTCCCTCCCTCCCCCCCCCTCCCCTTTTAGTGCTACCAATCTCCCTCCTGTCTGCTGGTTTGTTTTCAATTTTCATAGAACACCTCTTATTCTGGGTCTCTGAAGTTGCAGGACTTCCTTCAATGTCCTTCAGGATTCCTGTTTCCTTCATGCAGTTAAAGTGAGTATCACAAGTTGCAATTTTTTTCTTCCTCAGCTCCCTCTCTTTGTTTAGTTTATTGTGTAACTTGTAGAGTGAAGTGTCTGGTTTGGGGTTTTTTTGTTTGTTTTTATTGTTGTGTTTTGGTTTTACATTGCAGCAGAGTGTGAGTTGGTGAAAAAGACAATTCTTTCCATCTTCTTGGCACTTTCTGGATTTTTGCAAGGAAGGTGGAATCTGTTGGCACGTCTTACAGGTGTGTCTGTATCGCTACATCTGAAATGCAGATCATCTTGCTGCTTCTGTTCAGAATCTCTTGGCTTATTCAAGAAGTAAATCCCAGAGAAACAATGTAACTGGATAGGAAAATATTTTCTCCTGAAGTCAGGGAGCACTAGAGAAGCTGATTTTTCTGATTCTCTGACACACGCACCACTGATGGCTGGGTATAAATTATTCAGGTGTTAAAAAGATCACAGTTGTAAATACGAAAGGAGTTTGTAGCAGTAATCACAACAAACCAGTGTTGCTAAATTACTGAAACAAATTATCCTGCAATATTTTCTGTCTGACCTTTAAACTCTGGCGTGTGCTTTGGGTGTAGAGTGCTGTGGTGGGAGGGGAAGCCACAGTGGCCGTGGCAGGGGGATCTGTGTGGCTCAGCATGCAGAGCAGCAGAGTGGCAGGAGGTCAGCAGGGCTCCTGGCTCCTCATTAACCTGAGCATGAGGCATTTTTCTCAATCTTCCGTTCTTCAAACGTGAACATTGCTCTAGAAGCATTTGAAGTGATTTTGGGAATAGGTTGAGCTGGAAACCACACAGTTAAAACCCACCCAGAGTGAGAAGGAAGAGTATTCCTGGTAGGATTACTGACCAGAGGTGTAGAGTGGTGACGAGCATGGGGTACCCTTTGCAGCCTTGCCTGTGGAACTGGTTTGGCTGGGAGGATGTATCTGTCCAGTGCTGTGTAAAGCACTGTCAGGCTCTGCCCCAGCTGCCTGCTCTGTGCTGTGGGAGCTGTGCAGAAAAGGCTGTGGCGTCTGGCAGGAGAAGGAAACATTGATGGAAGAGTTTTCTTCTGAGCAGGTAGACTGAGGGCCCTGTAAAGATCTTGGGATGCACTTAGAGCTTATACCTCCCAGGGTAAAAGTAAAATTTTCTTCTAAATGCCTCTTTGGAAGAATAAATTTATCCTTGTAGCAGGTGAGAACCATCTTTTCCTCATTTGTGCTTGCCAAGACCCTACTGCTAAGCAGTGAAGCAGCCTCTTGTTTGACTTTTTCAGGGTGAAAAAGTCCCCTGTAGAGACAGCTCTGTGGAGCTGATGTTGTTGGATGCAGCTTCAGCATTTCACTGTTAAAGTGTGAATTGGTGCTGTGGAAAAGCAGGGAAGGGTGTTACTGCTCTCATTGTGTTGCTGCTGCTTCCGACAGTGCTGTGCCCATGTAATGCTGTTCCAGCCAACTGCCTCACAGGCTGTGCAGCAAGCAGCTGCTGCCTGAAAAGGCCTGATGGGATTCTCTTCCAGTATCTGACTGAAGTAGCATCATCTTGGGAGATAGGTTATTCCACATATGTGAAACCCCCCTCTGAAGCCTGACAACTTCAGAGCTTTCAGTTGCATGATTTGTGGTTCGCTTTATGAAGAGCTGAAAACGTCAACAGGCTGAGAATGCACCTTCATTTGAAACTGCAGATAACTAACACAGGTAGGCTCTGGTGTTCATCTGAGAAAGGGCAAGCTCTATGCATGGAGCAACTGGGGGAACAACACTAAGTGTCAGTGATTAACATAAAACTTCTGCATTAAGAGAGAGCAGGAGATCCATGTCAGGCCCTGGTATAAGCTGTGATCTCACATCAGCTGCCACATCTTCCAGAGGTGCTGCAGAATTGTAAGAGAACTTCTGGGAAAGAGGAACAATGTCTTTAGGGTGTCAACACTTAAAAAAATGCTGTGATTTCAGCATCTACCAGCTGGTTTCTAGATAAGGTGAAGACATCCTCTGTTGCCCTCCTCTGTGGTAGAGGATAGGCTAACACTGCCTTGAATATCAAGCAATGTGCCATTCTTGTTGTGAAAACAAATCCTTGAAAAACCTCTTGTTCTGGACAGTTCCCCTGAGGTCATTCCCACAGAGCAGCATGTCAGATATCGCCTCAGAATCGCATGGCCTGCTGGGGTCAGTGAGAGTGAATTGTGCAGCCACCCTGTGGCTCTGAAGCGTCTGTTTGGGGCAGCTGAACTAAGCAGGTTGTGAGACTGACAAGGTTGTGAGAGCAAATCCTTCTTTGCTCTAATTCCAAAATAAACCCCTTGTAGTGGTTTTGCACCAAGTGTTGGTTTGACCCATTTTAGTCTGAGAGCAGAACTGCCAAATTTGAGGGTAAGCATGACAAGCATTGCGCTGATTTATCAGAGTAAAGGGGGAGTTCCATTAGTAGTTTGGGAATTTATTGTGGTGCATAAATGGCATTTCCATCAGCAAAAAAATGAGAAGGTTGATTTATAACAGATAACTCCAATAATTTCTGAATTTCCATATTAATAGGAAAGTGGTACTTCCATTTTTGCTATTATCCCCATATGTGCCATCTTCTTATAAATATGGAAATCTGGCAATTATCTTCAGAACTACTTTATTTTCAAATTATACCATAGAACTTAATGAATGGATTTTTTATTTTTTAGTATAGTCTTATTTTTAAGTGTTTTATTGGATCTGGATGACCTGTATTGAAAGATAAACTCTGTTTAGCAATATTTGATATGCTGTCTACAACTAGATGGCTGCAAACTAGTTAATTTTCCTTTAACCAAAAGCACAGAACTGAGACATACTTAGATTAGATGCCATTGATTTGTTTCCTTCTTTTTTATGACTTTAAGGACAATGTGCTGAATAGGAACTTGCAAAAGATGTATTGTTTATCAAAAAGGAATTAATGTAAACAGTATTGATGGCAAATAAAACTAATGTTAAAACCCTACCTCGGCACCATCATGTGGTGATAAAAACCAGAGTGAAAGCTATGGATATGGGTTATTTCTAATGAAAAAAACAACCCTTTTTCCCTATTACAAAAGCCATCAGAGCAGGTGCCTGCTGATGGGGCTTTCCACCATGGAGGAGTTGTGAACTAAGTCAGCCAGTGAGAACTGGCCCTGTGAAAGTTGTTCTTGTTTCTATAAAGGTGCCCAGACCTGAGGAGGTGTGGTTCTGTCTTCAGCTGTGTGTCTAGGAGCTTTCATGTTGACAAGTTAAAACCTCCTCCTAGCTATCTCATTTTGATTTCTTTTCTAACTGCATGGTTCAGTTTAGGGGAAATAGATTCCAGAGGGAAGCACCATTTACCAGGGGAAGCCTTTTTTTCTTGGGAGCAAATTACCTGCCAAAAACATGGCTTTGAGTAGTGCACTCAGGTGATCTTTCTGTTTCTGTCAGATGTTAAGCACTTTACACTGGCCTATATTTACATGGAAGATTAGAAATCCGTGTATCACAGAAATGTTTCACTTGAAAAGTGCACATCTTAGGTTATTCCATGCCTTTTTCTCCATCTTAATCCTGAGAAATTTCAGATGATGTCCCCGTGCAGTTTTCTCACTGCAGGCATTGCTAACAGGTGAAGTGACAGCCTGTTTCATAGTGCCCTGTGTTGTGTGAATTGGTAGGAGGAGAGCTGAGGCACTGGGTTTAGTACACCTTGTTCAAAATTTGGAACAAGTGTCTCAACACTTGGCAGGAGGGAATATTTTTTTGTAACTCCACTGTATCAAAATAAGAGCTTGTGTGCAGATATCAGCAGAGGCTGAGAGTGCAGTGGGTAAGCAGTGGCTGGGATTACCTTTGGGGTGATAACCACAGAGGATGTAGATGGTCAGAGGTAGACATTTTTTTAATAAAGAAAACAGTTTAGAAGAGGAATTAGCATTTCTGTGTATATGAATGTCCAAAGTTAACTACAAAGTATTGATTTTCACCTGAATGAAAGTGGTGCCAGTCAGAATGTGTGAAGGAATGTTCTTCCTGCACCATTTGTAAGATGTACACTCTGCTCTTAGTCCTTGTGTGGTTGAAAAATGACACACTCCTTGAGCTGTGAAAGCTGTTGTGGGGGGAAGCCACATCTGTAAAGTCATGGGTTGAAACTGTGCTCATTTACAGCACAAGCCACTCTGATCATCAAAATGATTTTATCAGCCTCACTTCAGAAAACAAATGGTGTTTGATTTAGCTGGGCAAAGTGATATTTCAGAACTGGCTTCAGCAATCTTTCTGTAGCTTGACAGTTGGTCTGCAACAGATGAAACAGAGTAAACAGTCTATCATAGTTGAAATTGGAAGCAGGCACCTTGAAGCATATCTTGAATGTGCTTCTGTTCCATATGGAATTATGAGAGAAGATTTTTTTTGTAACATTTCTGTGGCCTCCCTGTTAAAATACTCAGTCTCGGGCACTGGAAAATAAAGAGCTTGGATACAATGATAGTTACAAAATTCCCCTTGGGAATTTTTGCTGCAGCTGATGCCCTGGTACATTTTTAAAGAGTCTCTTTTCCTTTGAAACTCAGCCACTTTTTTGACTGTCCATTAATATTTTCTGTGCACCCAAATAACAGGCTATGGAAATCATCTTTCTGTCCTGTTCAACTGGATTTTAATCAGGCTCAGGACACTTTTTCTGAGGAACTGAATGTCCCAGCTGTAAGGCAGATCTTTTGTTCCACACAGAATGACAGAACAAGTAAATGGGGAAAATGGGAGGATTGTTGAATGCATTCAGGTTTCTAACAGGTCATTGTCACTCCCATGCACTATTGCTTTGCACTGCCTTACTCTTGAGATAGCAATAGATTTAGTCTTTGAATTTACAGAGTTCCATCCTTTCTTGACAGATGTTCAGCCTACAGACTTGGCCTTCAATTAGCTCTTCAGTCAGAAGTGCTTTGCATGTTTCTTCTTCCATTTTCACTCTGCTGTGGAAGCATCTGTCCACAGGCTGATGACCCTGAACTTGATTCCTGGGTGCATCTGGCGCTACTTCATCTGGTCACATAGTAAGATTTTCCTGTGAATCAGCATTCACAGCTCAGTGTGTTGGTTTCCCTCTTGGACCCCATAGAGGGGTGATTGTGTGCTGTGGGTGAAGGTGGAAGGCCACAAGTTCTAGCCCTCGGTTTTTCCAGCTGAAGGTGCTTTTGACACTGGCTGAGGAAAAAGAGCACTCCTTAATTACCTGGAAGCTTCAGTTTTCTCAGTAATTTTAGGGGAGTTCACGTGCTGCTGCTCTCCTCAGTTGTTCAGTAAGCCCTTGGATGTTTTGGCCTGGGCAGTTCCTTTCCTTTGGGAGTGATGAAGTGGAGCTGTTTGGAAGCAGACAGGGAAGGCTAAAGCAGCACTCTGCAGCCTGTTGCACACTGGACAAACAGATCAGCATTCAAAGAGACTCTTCTATGGTTTGGGCAAAGCTGCCCCTCAGCTTTGAAGCTGTCAGTGGGGCAGTGGGATCCACCCAGCCTGTGTAGCTCTGCTTTCCCTAAGGCTGCACTGCCTGTCAGCAAGTGAGTTTGGGCCTCCAGGGATAAGTCTGCATGGCTGAACTTAGAGAGGGTTTCTTGGTGACTCAGTGCCAAAGCTGGTGTTGCTGTGCTGCTCCTGGTGGCAGTCAGCTCAGGCAAAACACAACTCTGCAGTGTGTTGGTACAAAGTCACGAGTGGGGACAGGCATTCAGGGAATCGCTTGAGGAAACAGAAGGTGAAGGGCAGCAGTTCCTTAAGTGTGCTGTTTCAACATCTCAGCTGATGGAGACTGGCCTTCTCTGCAGAATTCAATAGAATGAAGCCTTTCTGTGCCAGCTGCAGATCTGCTCTGTTCTTGATTTCCAGCTTGAAACTTGAAAAAATATGGTTCCTAGCAAGTAGCACTCTCCCTCCTTATTGCCAGTGGTGACACAGGCTTTTTGTTCCTTGCCAGAGACCTGGAAGAGATTGTAGTGGGATTCATACAATTCAGCTGGACATGGGATTCTTTTTCTGGACTTGCTGTTGATGGAAAGCTTTTGCTTTTGTCCTCACATCTTTGCATTTACATTAACTTCTGCTAATGAGACTTAAAAGGAATAAGAACTGACCTCAAATTAAGACTGGCTATTCCTGTGGAGCCATCCAAATTGTTATTATATTGATCAGTTAAGCCCCATGAAATCTTCATGTCAGTCAATGATGTGAACTGACAAGTCAAGTTATTACAGTGAAAGCCCTGCTGTGCTAACTTAATTTATGTTGTAGGACCTCAAAACAGATTTTTATCTGTGTGGTTCTTTGGGTGGGTTTTTTTATTGTTTGTTTTTCTTTTTAAGAGTGAAAATGTTCTTTTTGAAAAATAGGGTTTTCTGTGAGGATAAATCACATCAGTTGCCCACTGGAACTAGAAATAATGCTGCTTTTATTTTAAATTCAATAATACAGGCATCTGGAGCTATAAAAACTTTTTGCACGTTGTGAGGCCCTGGGAAGATAAAGACAACTTGCATTTGTATTGTATTGTTACCTTACCTGACTTGAAGTATTTGGATTAGGGGCATCTTCTATGATGCAAGAGATAAATTGGAGAGGAAAACCACGTATGGAAGAGACACAGAGTAAACCTTGTGGGTTCTGATGGTTACAGCCCTGGGTAAGAAGAGGGAAAGCGCCTTGTGTGGTGCTGCAGTCAGGTCTGCATTCCTCAGTTGGAGCAGCGGGGCTGGGAGCCACGGGAATGACGCTGGAATGCTGTGCCTGGGCAGCCCTGGGTGTGTGACACACTCGTGTCCCCACAGAGAAACGTCAGGGGAGGTAAAGCTGAGGACAGCCTCGAAGTGGAGAAAATGAAACGGGTTTTTGCTTCTTCACTGTGTACTCATCTAAGCCCTCAAGTGAGACAGCTTAAGTTAAAGAACTGCTGCCTTGCAGAAAAGGAGCAAAAACCAGTTTGGGCGGGTTTGCTTTGCATGCAGCTTGTCCTGGTTACTGCATAATGCCTTCCTGCTGTGTGTTCTGTTTCCTCGGAACAAAGAGGTGACTTTTAAGTGGTGCCTGTAAATGTATTTAAGGGGAACAAGTGTTAAAAATAGTGATAGGAAAAAAAAATCTCAACTGGTAGTGGATTCTGGGCACTGGACTTGCTGTGTTTGGGTAAGAACAAAGGCTCCACCTGTGCCACAAGCTCTCCTCGCTGTCTGTACACGTGGACCGAGCAGCAACAATTTGTGCCTCTGGCTGGGTGTTTGTGGCACACTGACAGGTGGAGGTGATTACAAAGTTATTCCAAAGACTAAATGGGCATTAATTATATGATTAATAATGTGGCCATCAGTAGTTGGGACTGACTTTCTTCACTCCTCATAGTGTTTTGGTTTCACTCCTTTCACACTTAGGTGGGTTTTCTCAAGTGAGAGATCTGCAACTCCATATTTAAGCACTTAGACTTTGTTGTTTTGCAGATGGTCCTTTCCCAAATGCAAATATCTAAAATTTGTCAAAGAGCAAGATTTTTAGGTTAAAGTATGAGTCAGTGGTGCCCATTTACAAGAACCCTGGATATTAAATCCTAGTTTGTCACTTAACTAAAGGGGTATTTTTTTTCTTTTTCAAGGACATTGTCTTACAGTGCAATCAGCATCCTTACAGTCCTTTCCACATGCATTTGCTTAGGTGAAGTGTCCAGCCCTTCCCCAACAGATGCCATTAAGCTGCAGTGCAGCAGGAAGGACATTGCTGTCCCAGCTGCTGACCCACACTGATGAGCAGCAGTGCTGCTCGAGCATCCTCTGCAAACATCATTAGAGTGAAGGGGATGCTTTTCTATTGCAGCCTTCCTAGTATAAGCAGCTTATTTTCCTGTGTGGTTTTTTTCTACTGTAATTATACTCCTTAATTATATAATTATTCGTTCTCATGAACTACACGCTGCCCTTTCACTGTTGAATTTGCCTGCTGAGTTCTAAGTTTTAGGCAGATTGTGCACTTATATAGACACTTATATAACGTGTCACTCTATCAGTGTGCTTGCAAAGCTGTCCAGTCTATCAAAGGAACTTGTAGAGTTCTTCTCAGGTTCTTTTTTTTATGCGATTTTTTTTTTTTGCATTTTGACTTTCAGGACTCAAGCAAACAAAATGGGATCAGCTGTTGTCTGCCTGCAGCTGGTGAGTTGTTCAGAACAATATATGTATATTATATCTATCACTGGAGTTTCCAAAACTCCAGTAACAGTGGTCTTGTTCCACTTGGGCTACAGTTCTGGTAAGGAACATTCCAAGGTGGCTGATTACTCCCACTCTCATCCCCCACCTTAGGCAGGCGACAGGAGACCCTGGTACAGTCAGGGCTGCTCCCACCTTAGCAGTGCAGGAGTTCCCAGTCCAGCCGTGGGATGCTTCACCTCCCAACTCATTACACAGGTGCCAAGGCCTGACAGGAATTCTTGAGGTCACAGAGCAGCCCAGAGGGGCTGTGGGGGGAAGGATCATACCTTCTTCTCTTTAACCAAGTGAGAGTTCCTGCAGAGATATCTTTGTGTGGGGGCAACTTTTAAGGCAACTCTATCAGACAGTGAGCAGCACATGTAATCAAAACTATCACAATTTATAGTGAGTCATGGGCACTAAACTTAGAGCGTTTGTTTTACTGCTTCTGACTGACACTGAGCTAAACTTGAAAGACAGAGTAGGCAATTCCAGTTCTTATCATGGGGGGGGGAGGGCTGTGCTTTTCTTAGGTACCTGAACATGCCCCTTTTTCTTGAAAAATGTGGCTTTTGTGCCATCTTAGTTTATTTTTCTTCATTCCCCAGTCATTACCAGAGGTTCAGTGAACAGTACACATCACAGGCTGAGACACAAACACTTGATGTTACTGCTTTTGAGTTACTTGCCACACTTCTCCTTTCGGAAATGTTAACTGTTCCTTATGCTGTCCATAGCCTCGCTCTTCCCAAGGCACTGAGGAAGAGATTTTTGGGCAGCATCTACCTAACTGAATACCTCACTGGCCCTGGGTTTTGCTCCCATCTTTTCGTGTCCTGGGTGCTGGACTAACATGTCTGGCTGTTCAGGACATCACCAGGGTAAGAGTTAAATCAGACTCCTGTAGACCTCTTCCACAAATCTCTCCAGGGATTTGTTGCCTAAGAGGGCATTTGCTCACCAAAAATAATTTGAAGGAATCCTAGAAGGCTAGCCCATTTTGATTTACTTCAGCTGATGATTAAAAACATGCTATTTCCAAAATATCTTCTGCTTCTACTTGCAGCTCTCGTGCCAGCTGCATCCAGGCACTTCTGTGCTAGAGTGGGTAATATCTCTGGTCATGCCAGTCATCTCTTATACCTGCCTCATTGAGCCCTGCCAAAATTGAACTAGTCTGGCCACTGGGGATCAGAGTCCTGTGACAGTAAAGGTGCTGGGCTTTATTCTGCGTTTGAATACTTGCTGTGAACAGGACCCGTAGTGGCTGCAGGTCTCAGTCAAGGAGGGGGCACCTTCTGCCTCTCAGTTCTTTGCACATGGCAGCTGACATGAAAATATGCATTTCTTTAGTAGTTGGGCTAGAATGCCTAGTGCTTTCTAAGCTACCCCAGACTTGGTAGCCTCAAGCACCACTTTCAAGCCACAGAATTATCAGGACAAGTGGCTCAGTGGGAATCACTGTTCTTCCTGTGGTCTGTTGCTCTCCTGCAGACAGAGGATGTTTGACAAAGGTTCTGTTGTTCACATGTCCTGTTTCCATGAGTATTCCCATTTGAAACAAATGGTAGTTGGTTACAAGGGAGAGTTAAGTAAACTCAAAACATATATTCCTACTCCTTCATTGCCTGTTTTAACTGAAGTTTGTCCCAAGCATTCTGAAAAATGCCTATAAAGTCTTCTCAAGATGGTGCCTTCCCAGTGATAATAGTGGGTTGGTTTGGGTTTCTCTGGACACATTTTCTTGATTAAAAATCACATTCCTACATAAACCCTGGAGTGGGACAGTGCAACAAACCCCCTGTCAGCTGATAGGACCCATTTATGCTGGGCCTTTCAGAGAGCACATGTGTTGATAGAAAGTAGAATATCACCTTCTAGTTCACTTGTCATCACTGTATCCTACCTGTTTTCACTCTGGAAAAAATCTTCCTCTGACTGTTATGAGGGTGACTGCTGGAGAGTGTTCTGTGGCTCTCCTGCTGTGACAACTCCCTTCACCAGCCCT